>NW_027472878.1:0-191738 GCF_030347505.1 Rhynchophorus ferrugineus
TAATTTACACCTTAGGCTCTGCTTCTAACTTGGGCCCAAATTGTAAAATGGTCTTATCTATTGGCGATTTCGTTCCAATTCACAATCCAAGTAATATTCGGCATGCTAATTACATTGCCGGTTGCCAAATTGCATTATCTCTTATAGTTTCCGAGATATGGACTATCGATAATTTACACCTTAGGCTCTGCTTCTAACTTGGGCCCAAATCGTAAAATGGTCTTATCTATTGGCGATTTCGTTCCAATTCACATTCCAAGTAATATTCGGCATGCTAATTACATTGCCGGTTGCCAAATTGCATTATCTCTTATAGTTTCCGAGATATGGACTATCGATAATTTACACCTTAGGCTCTGCTTCTAACTTGGGCCAAATTGTAAAATGGTCTTATCTATTGGCGATTTCGTTCCAATTCACATTCCAAGTAATATTCGGCATGCTAATTACATTGCCGGTTGCCAAATTGCATTAACTCTTATAGTTTCCGAGATATGGACTATCGATAATTTACACCTTAGGCTCTGCTTCTAACTTGGGCCCAAATTGTAAAATGGTCTTATCTATTGGCGATTTCGTTCCAATTCACATTCCAAGTAATATTCGGCATGCTAATTACATTGCCGGTTGCCAAATTGCATTATTTCTTATAGTTTCCGAGATATGGACTATCGATAATTTACACCATAGGCTCTGCTTATAACTTGGGCCCAAATTGTAAAATGGTCTTATCTATTGGCGATTTCGTTCCAATTCACATTCCAAGTAATATTCGGCATGCTAATTACATTGCCGGTTGCCAAATTGCATTATCTCTTATAGTTTCCGAGATATGGACTATCGATAATTTACACTTTAGGCTCTGCTTCTAACTTGGGCCCAAATTGTAAAATGGTCTTATCTATTGGCGATTTCGTTCCAATTCACATTCCAAGTAATATTCGGCATGCTAATTACATTGCCGGTTGCCAAATTGCATTATCTCTTATAGTTTCCGAGATATGGACTATCGATAATTTACACCTTAGGCTCTGCTTCTAACTTGGGCCCAAATTGTAAAATGGTCTTATCTATTGGCGATTTCGTTCCAATTCACACTCCAAGTAATATTCGGCATGCTAATTACATTGCCGGTTGCCAAATTGCATTATCTCTTATACTTTCCGAGATATGGACTATCGATAATTTACACCTTAGGCTCTGCTTCTAACTTGGGCACAAATTGTAAAATGGTCTTATCTATTGGCGATTTCGTCCCAATTCACATTCCAAGTGATATTCGGCATGCTAATTACATTACCGGTTGCGAAATTGCATTATCTCTTATAGTTTCCGAGATATGGACTATCAATAATTTACACCTTAGGCTCTGCTTCTAACTTGGGCCCAATTGTAAAATGGTCTTATCTATTGGCGATTTCGTTCCAATTCACATTCCAAGTAATATTCGGCATGCTAATTACATTGCCGGTTGCCAAATTGCATTATCTCTTATAGTTTCCGAGATATGGACTATCGATAATTTACACCTTAGGCTGTGCTTCTAACTTGGGCCCAAATTGTAAAATGGTCTTATCCATTGGCGATTTCGTTCCAATTCACATTCCAAGTAATATTCGGCATGCTAATTACATTGCCGGTTGCCAAATTGCATTATCTCTTATAGTTTCCGAGATATGGACTATCGATAATTTACACCTTAGGCTCTGCTTCTAACTTGGGCCCAAATTGTAAAATGGTCTTATCTATTGGCGATTTCGTTCCAATTCACATTCCAAGTAATATTCGGCATGCTAATTACATTGCCGGTTGCCAAATTGCATTATCTCTTATAGTTTCCGAGATATGGACTATCAATAATTTACACCTTAGGCTCTGCTTCTAACTTGGGCCCAAATTGTAAAATGGTCTTATCTATTGGCGATTTCGTTCCAATTCACATTCCAAGTAATATTCGGCATGCTAATTACATTGCCGGTTGCCAAATTGCATTATCTCTTATAGTTTCCGAGATATGGACTATCGATAATTTACACCTTAGGCTCTGCTTCTAATTTTGGGCCCAAATTGTAAAATGGCCTTATCTATTGGCGATTTCGTTCCAATTCACATTCCAAGTAAATTCGGCATGCTAATTACAATGCCGGTTGCCAAATTGCATTATCTCTTATAGTTTCCGAGATATGGACTATCGATAATTTACACCCTTAGGCTCTGCTTCTAACTTGGGCCCAAAGTGTAAAATGGTCTTACCTATTGGCGATTTCGTTCCAATTCACACTCCAAGTAATATTCGGCATGCTAATTACATTGCCGGTTGCGAAATTGCATTATCTCTTATAGTTTCCGAGATATGGACTATCAATAATTTACACCTTAGGCTCTGCTTCTAACTTGGGCCCAAATTGTAAAATGGTCTTATCTATTGGCGATTTCGTTCCAATTCACATTCCAAGTAATATTCGGCATGCTAATTACATTGCCGGTTGCCAAATTGCATTATCTCTTATAGTTTCCGAGATATGGACTCTCGATAATTTACACCTTAGGCTCTGCTTCTAACTTGGGCCCAAATTGTAAAATGGTCTTATCTATTGGCGATTTCGTTCCAATTCACATTCCAAGTAATATTCAGCATGCTAATTACATTGCCGGTTGCCAAATTGCATTATCTCTTATAGTTTCCGAGATATGGACTATCGATAATTTACACCTTAGGCTCTGCTTCTAACTTGGGCCCAAATTGTAAAATGGTCTTATCTATTGGCGATTTCGTCCCCAATTCACATTTCCAAGTGATATTCGGCATGCTAATTACATTGCCGATTGCGAAATTGCATTATCTCTTATAGTTTCCGAGATATGGACTATCAATAATTTACACCTTAGGCTCTGCTTCTAACTTGGGCCCAAATTGTAAAATGGTCTTATCTATTGGCGATTTGGTTCCAATTCACATTCCAAGTAATATTCGGCATGCTAATTATATTGCCGGTTGCCAAATTGCATTATCTCTTATAGTTTCCGAGATATGGACTATCGTTAATTTACACCTTAGGCTCTGCTTCTAACTTGGGCCCAAATTGTAAAATGGTCTTATCTATTGGCGATTTCGTTCCAATTCACATTCAAGTAATACTCGGCATGCTAATTACATTGCCGGTTGCCAAATTGCATTATCTCTTATAGTTTCCGAGATATGGACTATCGATAATTTACACCTTAGGCTCTGCTTCTAACTTGGGCCCAAATTGTAAAATGGTCTTATCTATTGGCGATTTCGTTCCAATTCACATTTCAAGTAATATTCGGCATGCTAATTACATTGCCGGTTGCCCAAATTGCATTATCTCTTATAGTTTCCGAGATATGGACTATCAATAATTTACACCTTAGGCTCTGCTTCTAACTTGGACCAAATTGTAAAATGGTCTTATCTATTGGCGATTTCGTTCCAATTCACATTCCAAGTAATATTCGGCATGCTAATTACATTGCCGGTTGCCAAATTGCATTATCTCTTATAGTTTCCGAGATATGGACTATCGATAATTTACACCTTAGGCTCTGCTTCTAACTTGGGCCCAAATTGTAAAAAGGCCTTATCTATTGGCGATTTCGTTCCAATTCACATTCCAAGTAATATTCGGCATGCTAATTACATTGCCGGTTGCCAAATTGCATTATCTCTTATAGTTTCCGAGATATGGACTATCGATAATTTACACCTTAGGCTCTGCTTCTAACTTGGGCCCAAATTGTAAAATGGTCTTACCTATTGGCGATTTCGTTCCAATTCACACTCCAAGTAATATTCGGCATGCTAATTACATTGCCGGTTGCGAAATTGCATTATCTCTTATAGTTTCCGAGATATGGACTATCAATAATTTACACCTTAGGCTCTGCTTCTAACTTGGGCCCAAATTGTAAAATGGCCTTATCTATTGGCGATTTCGTTCCAATTCACATTCCAAGTAATATTCGGCATGCTAATTACATTGCCGGTTGCCAAATTGCATTATCTCTTATAGTTTCCGAGATCTGGACTCTCGATAATTTACACCTTAGGCTCTGCTTCTAACTTGGGCCCAAATTGTAAAATGGTCTTATCTATTGGCGATTTCGTTCTAATTCACATTCCAAGTAATATTCGGCATGCTAATTACATTGCCGGTTGCCAAATTGCATTATCTCTTATAGTTTCCGAGATATGGACTATCGATAATTTACACCTTAGGCTCTGCTTCTAACTTGGGCCCAAATTGTAAAATGGTCTTATCTATTGGCGATTTCGTCCCAATTCACATTCCAAGTGATATTCGGCATGCTAATTACATTGCCGATTGCGAAATTGCATTATCTCTTATAGTTTCCGAGATATGGACTATCAATAATTTACACCTTAGGCTCTGCTTCTAACTTGGGCCCAAAATTGTAAAATGGTCTTATCTATTGGCGATTTCGTTCCAATTCACATTCCAAGTAATATTCGGCATGCTAATTACATTGCCGGTTGCCAAATTGCATTATCTCTTATAGTTTCCAAGATATGGACTATCGATAATTTACACCTTAGGCTCTGCTTCTAACTTGGGCCCAAATTGTAAAATGGTCTTATCTATTGGCGATTTCGTTCCAATTCACATTCCAAGTAATACTCGGCATGCTAATTACATTGCCGGTTGCCAAATTGCATTATCTCTTATAGTTTCCGAGATATGGACTATCGATAATTTACACCTTAGGCTCTGCTTCTAACTTGGGCCCAAATTGTAAAATGGTCTTATCTATTGGCGATTTCGTTCCAATTCACATTCCAAGTAATATTCGGCATGCTAATTACATTGCCGGTTGCCAAATTGCATTATCTCTTATAGTTTCCGAGATATGGACTATCGATAATTTACACCTTAGGCTCTGCTTCTAACTTGGGCCCAAATTGTAAAATGGTCTTATCTATTGGCGATTTCGTTCCAATTCACACTCCAAGTAATATTCGGCATGCTAATTACATTGCCGGTTGCGAAATTGCATTATCTCTTATAGTTTCCGAGATATGGACTATCAATAATTTACACCTTAGGCTCTGCTTCTAACTTGGGCCCAAATTGTAAAATGGTCTTATCTATTGGCGATTTCGTTATAATTCACATTCCAAGTAATATTCGGCATGCTAATTACATTGCCGGTTGCCAAATTGCATTATCTCTTATAGTTTCCGAGATATGGACTATCGATAATTTACACCTTAGCCTCTGCTTCTAACTTGGGCCCAAATTGTAAAATGGTCTTATCTATTGGCGTTTTCGTTCCAATTCACATTCCAAGTAATATTCGGCATGCTAATTACATTGCCGGTTGCCAAATTGCATTATCTCTTATAGTTTCCGAGATATGGACTATCGATAATTTACACCTTAGGCTCTGCTTCTAACTTGGGCCCAAATTGTAAAATGGTCTTATCTATTGGCGATTTCGTTCCAATTCACATTCCAAGTAATATTCGGCATGCTAATTACATTGCCGGTTGCCAAATTGCATTATCTCTTATAGTTTCCGAGATATGGACTATCGATAATTTACACCTTAGGCTCTGCTTCTAACTTGGGCCCAAATCGTAAAATGGTCTTATCTATTGGCGATTTCGTTCCAATTCACATTCCAAGTAATATTCGGCATGCTAATTACATTGCCGGTTGCCAAATTGCATTATTTCTTATAGTTTCCGAGATATGGACTATCGATAATTTACACCTTAGGCTGTGCTTCTAACTTGGGCCCAAATTGTAAAATGGTCTTATCTATTGGCGATTTCGTTCCAATTCACATTCCAAGTAATATTCGGCATGCTAATTACATTGCCGGTTGCCAAATTGCATTAACTCTTATAGTTTCCGAGATATGGACTATCGATAATTTACACCTTAGGCTCTGCTTCTAACTTGGGCCCAAATTGTAAAATGGTCTTATCTATTGGCGATTTCGTTCCAATTCACATTCCAAGTAATATTCGGCATGCTAATTACATTGCCGGTTGCCAAATTGCATTATCTCTTATAGTTTCCGAGATATGGACTATCGATAATTTACACCATAGGCTCTGCTTATAACTTGGGCCTAAATTGTAAAATGGTCTTATCTATTGGCGATTTCGTTCCAATTCACATTCCAAGTAATATTCGGCATGCTAATTACATTGCCGGTTGCCAAATTGCATTATCTCTTATAGTTTCCGAGATATGGACTATCGATAATTTACACCTTAGGCTCTGCTTCTAACTTGGGCCCAAATTGTAAAATGGTCTTATCTATTGGCGATTTCGTTCCAATTCACATTCCAAGTAATATTCGGCATGCTAATTACATTGCCGGTTGCCAAATTGCATTATCTCTTATAGTTTCCGAGATATGGAATATCGATAATTTACACCTTAGGCTCTGCTTCTAACTTGGGCCCAAATTGTAAAATGGTCTTATCTATTGGCGATTTCGTTCCAATTCACATTCCAAGTAATATTCGGCATGCTAATTACATTGCCGGTTGCCAAATTGCATTATCTCTTATAGTTTCCGAGATATGGACTATCGATAATTTACACCTTAGGCTCTGCTTCTAACTTGGGCCCAAATTGTAAAATGGTCTTATCTATTGGCGATTTCGTTCCAATTCACATTCCAAGTAATATTCGGCATGCTAATTACATTGCCGGTTGCCAAATTGCATTATCTCTTATAGTTTCCGAGATATGGACTATCGATAATTTACACCTTAGGCTCTGCTTCTAACTTGGGCCCAAATCGTAAAATGGTCTTATCTATTGGCGATTTCGTTCCAATTCACATTCCAAGTAATATTCGGCATGCTAATTACATTGCCGGTTGCCAAATTGCATTATCTCTTATAGTTTCCGAGATATGGACTATCGATAATTTACACCTTAGGCTCTGCTTCTAACTTGGGCCCAAATTGTAAAATGGTCTTATCTATTGGCGATTTCGTTCCAATTCAACTCCAAGTAATATTCGGCATGCTAATTACATTGCCGGTTGCCAAATTGCATTAACTCTTATAGTTTCCGAGATATGGACTATCGATAATTTACACCTTAGGCTCTGCTTCTAACTTGGGCCCAAATTGTAAAATGGTCTTATCTATTGGCGATTTCGTTCCAATTCACATTCCAAGTAATATTCGGCATGCTAATTACATTGCCGGTTGCCAAATTGCATTATCTCTTATAGTTTCCGAGATATGGACTATCGATAATTTACACCATAGGCTCTGCTTATAACTTGGGCCCAAATTGTAAAATGGTCTTATCTATTGGTGATTTCGTTCCAATTCACATTCCAAGTAATACTCGGCATGCTAATTACATTGCCGGTTGCCAAATTGCATTATCTCTTATAGTTTCCGAGATATGGACTATCGATAATTTACACCTTAGGCTCTGCTTCTAACTTGGGCCCAAATTGTAAAATGGTCTTATCTATTGGCGATTTCGTTCCAATTCACACTCCAAGTAATATTCGGCATGCTAATTACATTGCCGGTTGCGAAATTGCATTATCTCTTATAGTTTCCGAGATATGGACTATCAATAATTTACACCTTAGGCTCTGCTTCTAACTTGGGCCCAAATTGTAAAATGGTCTTATCTATTGGCGATTTCGTTCCAATTCACATTCCAAGTAATATTCGGCATGCTAATTACATTGCCGGTTGCCAAATTACATTATCTCTTATAGTTTCCGAGATATGGACTATCGATAATTTACACCTTAGCCTCTGCTTCTAACTTGGGCCCAAATTGTAAAATGGTCTTATCTATTGGCGTTTTCGTTCCAATTCACATTCCAAGTAATATTCGGCATGCTAATTACATTGCCGGTTGCCAAATTGCATTATCTCTTATAGTTTCCGAGATATGGACTATCGATAATTTACACCTTAGGCTCTGCTTCTAACTTGGGCCCAAATTGTAAAATGGTCTTATCTATTGGCGATTTCGTTCCAATTCACATTCCAAGTAATATTCGGCATGCTAATTACATTGCCGGTTGCCAAATTGCATTAACTCTTATAGTTTCCGAGATATGGACTATCGATAATTTACACCTTAGGCTCTGCTTCTAACTTGGGCCCAAACTGTAAAATGGTCTTATCTATTGGCGATTTCGTTCCAATTCACATTCCAAGTAATATTCGGCATGCTAATTACATTGCCGGTTGCCAAATTGCATTATCTCTTATAGTTTCCGAGATATGGACTATCGATAATTTACACCATAGGCTCTGCTTATAACTTGGGCCCAAATTGTAAAATGGTCTTATCTATTGGCGATTTCGTTCCAATTCACATTCCAAGTAATATTCGGCATGCTAATTACATTGCCGGTTGCCAAATTGCATTATCTCTTATAGTTTCCGAGATATGGACTATCGATAATTTACACCATAGGCTCTGCTTCTAACTTGGGCCCAAATTGTAAAATGGTTTTATCTATTGGCGATTTCGTTCCAATTCACACTCCAAGTAATATTCGGCATGCTAATTACATTGCCGGTTGCCAAATTGCATTATCTCTTATAGTTTCCGAGATATGGACTATCGATAATTTACACCTTAGGCTCTGCTTCTAACTTGGGCCCAAATTGTAAAATGGTCTTATCTATTGGCGATTTCGTTATAATTCACATTCCAAGTAATATTCGGCATGCTAATTACATTGCCGGTTGCCAAATTGCATTATCTCTTATAGTTTCCGAGATATGGACTATCGATAATTTACACCTTAGCCTCTGCTTCTAACTTGGGCTCAAATTGTAAAATGGTCTTATCTATTGGCGTTTTCGTTCCAATTCACATTCCAAGTAATATTCGGCATGCTAATTACATTGCCGGTTGCCAAATTGCATTATCTCTTATAGTTTCCGAGATATGGACTATCGATAATTTACACCTTAGGCTCTGCTTCTAACTTGGGCCCAAATTGTAAAATGGTCTTATCTATTGGCGATTTCGTTCCAATTCACATTCCAAGTAATATTCGGCATGCTAATTACATTGCCGGTTGCCAAATTGCATTATCTCTTATAGTTTCCGAGATATGGACTATCGATAATTTACACCTTAGGCTCTGCTTCTAACTTGGGCCCAAATCGTAAAATGGTCTTATCTATTGGCGATTTCGTTCCAATTCACATTCCAAGTAATATTCGGCATGCTAATTACATTGCCGGTTGCCAAATTGCATTATCTCTTATAGTTTCCGAGATATGGACTATCGATAATTTACACCTTAGGCTGTGCTTCTAACTTGGGCCCAAATTGTAAAATGGTCTTATCTATTGGCGATTTCGTTCCAATTCACATTCCAAGTAATATTCGGCATGCTAATTACATTGCCGGTTGCCAAATTGCATTAACTCTTATAGTTTCCGAGATATGGACTATCGATAATTTACACCTTAGGCTCTGCTTCTAACTTGGGCCCAAATTGTAAAATGGTCTTATCTATTGGCGATTTCGTTCCAATTCACATTCCAAGTAATATTCGGCATGCTAATTACATTGCCGGTTGCCAAATTGCATTATCTCTTATAGTTTCCGAGATATGGACTATCGATAATTTTCACCATAGGCTCTGCTTATAACTTGGGCCTAAATTGTAAAATGGTCTTATCTATTGGCGATTTCGTTCCAATTCACATTCCAAGTAATATTCGGCATGCTAATTACATTGCCGGTTGCCAAATTGCATTATCTCTTATAGTTTCCGAGATATGGACTATCGATAATTTACACCTTAGGCTCTGCTTCTAACTTGGGCCCAAATTGTAAAATGGTCTTATCTTTTGGCGATTTCGTTCCAATTCACATTCCAAGTAATATTCGGCATGCTAATTACATTGCCGGTTGCCAAATTGCATTATCTCTTATAGTTTCCGAGATATGGACTATCGATAATTTACACCTTAGGCTCTGCTTCTAACTTGGGCCCAAATTGTAAAATGGTCTTATCTATTGGCGATTTCGTTCCAATTCACATTCCAAGTAATATTCGGCATGCTAATTACATTGCCGGTTGCCAAATTGCATTATCTCTTATAGTTTCCGAGATATGGACTATCGATAATTTACACCTTAGGCTCTGCTTCTAACTTGGGCCCAAATTGTAAAATGGTCTTATCTATTGGCGATTTCGTTCCAATTCACATTCCAAGTAATATTCGGCATGCTAATTACATTGCCGGTTGCCAAATTGCATTATCTCTTATAGTTTCCGAGATATGGACTATCGATAATTTACACCTTAGGCTCTGCTTCTAACATGGGCCCAAATTGTAAAATGGTCTTATCTATTGGCGATTTCGTTCCAATTCACATTCCAAGTAATATTCGGCATGCTAATTACATTGCCGGTTGCCAAATTGCATTATCTCTTATAGTTTCCGAGATATGGACTATCAATGATTTACACCTTAGGCTCTGCTTCTAACTTGGGCCCAAATTGTAAAATGGTCTTATCTATTGGTGATTTCGTTCCAATTCACATTCCAAGTAATACTCGGCATGCTAATTACATTGCCGGTTGCCAAATTGCATTATCTCTTATAGTTTCCGAGATATGGACTATCGATAATTTACACCTTAGGCTCTGCTTCTAACTTGGGCCCAAATTGTAAAATGGTCTTATCTATTGGCGATTTCGTTCCAATTCACACTCCAAGTAATATTCGGCATGCTAATTACATTGCCGGTTGCGAAATTGCATTATCTCTTATAGTTTCCGAGATATGGACTATCAATAATTTACACCTTAGGCTCTGCTTCTAACTTGGTCCCAAATTGTAAAATGGTCTTATCTATTGGCGATTTCGTTCCAATTCACATTCCAAGTAATATTCGGCATGCTAATTACATTGCCGGTTGCCAAATTGCATTATCTCTTATAGTTTCCGAGATATGGATTATCGATAATTTACACCTTAGCCTCTGCTTCTAACTTGGGCCCAAATTGTAAAATGGTCTTATCTATTGGCGTTTTCGTTCCAATTCACATTCCAAGTAATATTCGGCATGCTAATTACATTGCCGGTTGCCAAATTGCATTATCTCTTATAGTTTCCGAGATATGGACTATCGATAATTTACACCTTAGGCTCTGCTTCTAACTTGGGCCCAAATTGTAAAATGGTCTTATCTATTGGCGATTTCGTTCCAATTTACATTCCAAGTAATATTCGGCATGCTAATTACATTGCCGGTTGCCAAATTGCATTATCTCTTATAGTTTCCGAGATATGGACTATCGATAATTTATACCTTAGGCTCTGCTTCTAACTTGGGCCCAAATTGTAAAATGGTCTTATCTATTGGCGATTTCGTTCCAATTCACATTCCAAGTAATATTCGGCATGCTAATTACATTGCCGGTTGCCAAATTGCATTATCTCTTATAGTTTCCGAGATATGGACTATCGATAATTTACACCTTAGGCTCTGCTTCTAACTAGGTTCGTCCATCAATCGATGGTCTTATCTATTGGCGATTTCGTTCCAATTCACATTCCAAGTAATATTCGGCATGCTAATTACATTGCCGGTTGCCAAATTGCATTATCTCTTATAGTTTCCGAGATATGGACTATCGATAATTTACACCTTAGGCTCTGCTTCTAACTTGGGCCCAAATTGTAAAATGGTCTTATCTATTGGCGATTTCGTTCCAATTCACATTCCAAGTAATATTCGGCATGCTAATTACATTGCCGGTTGCCAAATTGCATTAACTCTTATAGTTTCCGAGATATGGACTATCGATAATTTACACCTTAGGCTCTGCTTCTAACTTGGGCCCAAACTGTAAAATGGTCTTATCTATTGGCGATTTCGTTCCAATTCACATTCCAAGTAATATTCGGCATGCTAATTACATTGCCGGTTGCCAAATTGCATTATCTCTTATAGTTTCCGAGATATGGACTATCGATAATTTACACCATAGGCTCTGCTTATAACTTGGGCCCAAATTGTAAAATGGTCTTATCTATTGGCGATTTCGTTCCAATTCACATTCCAAGTAATATTCGGCATGCTAATTACATTGCCGGTTGCCAAATTGCATTATCTCTTATAGTTTCCGAGATATGGACTATCGATAATTTACACCATAGGCTCTGCTTCTAACTTGGGCCCAAATTGTAAAATGGTTTTATCTATTGGCGATTTCGTTCCAATTCACACTCCAAGTAATATTCGGCATGCTAATTACATTGCCGGTTGCCAAATTGCATTATCTCTTATAGTTTCCGAGATATGGACTATCGATAATTTACACCTTAGGCTCTGCTTCTAACTTGGGCCCAAATTGTAAAATGGTCTTATCTATTGGCGATTTCGTTATAATTCACATTCCAAGTAATATTCGGCATGCTAATTACATTGCCGGTTGCCAAATTGCATTATCTCTTATAGTTTCCGAGATATGGACTATCGATAATTTACACCTTAGCCTCTGCTTCTAACTTGGGCTCAAATTGTAAAATGGTCTTATCTATTGGCGTTTTCGTTCCAATTCACATTCCAAGTAATATTCGGCATGCTAATTACATTGCCGGTTGCCAAATTGCATTATCTCTTATAGTTTCCGAGATATGGACTATCGATAATTTACACCTTAGGCTCTGCTTCTAACTTGGGCCCAAATTGTAAAATGGTCTTATCTATTGGCGATTTCGTTCCAATTCACATTCCAAGTAATATTCGGCATGCTAATTACATTGCCGGTTGCCAAATTGCATTATCTCTTATAGTTTCCGAGATATGGACTATCGATAATTTACACCTTAGGCTCTGCTTCTAACTTGGGCCCAAATCGTAAAATGGTCTTATCTATTGGCGATTTCGTTCCAATTCACATTCCAAGTAATATTCGGCATGCTAATTACATTGCCGGTTGCCAAATTGCATTATCTCTTATAGTTTCCGAGATATGGACTATCGATAATTTACACCTTAGGCTGTGCTTCTAACTTGGGCCCAAATTGTAAAATGGTCTTATCTATTGGCGATTTCGTTCCAATTCACATTCCAAGTAATATTCGGCATGCTAATTACATTGCCGGTTGCCAAATTGCATTAACTCTTATAGTTTCCGAGATATGGACTATCGATAATTTACACCTTAGGCTCTGCTTCTAACTTGGGCCCAAATTGTAAAATGGTCTTATCTATTGGCGATTTCGTTCCAATTCACATTCCAAGTAATATTCGGCATGCTAATTACATTGCCGGTTGCCAAATTGCATTATCTCTTATAGTTTCCGAGATATGGACTATCGATAATTTTCACCATAGGCTCTGCTTATAACTTGGGCCTAAATTGTAAAATGGTCTTATCTATTGGCGATTTCGTTCCAATTCACATTCCAAGTAATATTCGGCATGCTAATTACATTGCCGGTTGCCAAATTGCATTATCTCTTATAGTTTCCGAGATATGGACTATCGATAATTTACACCTTAGGCTCTGCTTCTAACTTGGGCCCAAATTGTAAAATGGTCTTATCTTTTGGCGATTTCGTTCCAATTCACATTCCAAGTAATATTCGGCATGCTAATTACATTGCCGGTTGCCAAATTGCATTATCTCTTATAGTTTCCGAGATATGGACTATCGATAATTTACACCTTAGGCTCTGCTTCTAACTTGGGCCCAAATTGTAAAATGGTCTTATCTATTGGCGATTTCGTTCCAATTCACATTCCAAGTAATATTCGGCATGCTAATTACATTGCCGGTTGCCAAATTGCATTATCTCTTATAGTTTCCGAGATATGGACTATCGATAATTTACACCTTAGGCTCTGCTTCTAACTTGGGCCCAAATTGTAAAATGGCCTTATCTATTGGCGATTTCGCCCCAATTATATTCCAAGTAATATTCGGCATGCTAATTACATTGCCGGTTGCGAAATTGCATTATCTCTTATAGTTTCAGAGATATGGACTATCGATAATTTACACCTTAGGCTCTGCTTCTAACTTGGGCCCAAATTGTAAAATGGTCTTATCTATTGGCAATTTCGTTCCAATTCACATTCCAAGTAATATTCGGCATGCTAATTACATTGCCGGTTGCCAAATTGCATTATCTCTTATAGTTTCCGAGATATGGACTATCGATAATTTACACCATAGGCTCTGCTTCTAACTTGGGCCCAAATTGTAAAATGGTCTTATCTATTGGCGATTTCGTTCCAATTCACATTCCAAGTAATATTCGGCATGCTAATTACATTGCCGGTTGCCAAATTGCATTATCTCTTATAGTTTCCGAGATATGGACTATCGATAATTTACACCTTAGGCTCTGCTTCTAACTTGGGCCCAAATTGTAAAATGGTCTTATCTATTGGCGATTTCGTTCCAATTCACATTCCAAGTAATATTCGGCATGCTAATTACATTGCCGGTTGCCAAATTGCATTATCTCTTATAGTTTCCGAGATATGGACTATCGATAATTTACACCTTAGGCTCTGCTTCTAACTTGGGCCCAAATTGTAAAATGGTCTTATCTATTGGCGATTTCGTTCCAATTCACATTCCAAGTAATATTCGGCATGCTAATTACATTGCCGGTTGCCAAATTGAATTATCTCTTATAGTTTCCGAGATATGGACTATCGATAATTTACACCTTAGGCTCTGCATCTAACTTGGGCCCAAATTGTAAAATGGTCTTATCTATTGGCGGTTTCGTTCCAATTCACATTCCAAGTAATATTCGGCATGCTAATTACATTGCCGGTTGCCAAATTGCATTATCTCTTATAGTTTCCGAGATATGGACTATCGATAATTTACACCTTAGGCTCTGCTTCTAACTTGGGCCCAAATTGTAAAATGGTCTTATCTATTGGCGATTTCGTTCCAATTCACATTCCAAGTAATATTCGGCATGCTAATTACATTGCCGGTTGCCAAATTGCATTATCTCTTATAGTTTCCGAGATATGGACTATCGATAATTTACACCTTAGGCTGTGCTTCTAACTTGGGCCCAAATTGTAAAATGGTCTTATCTATTGGCGATTTCGTTCCAATTCACATTCCAAGTAATATTCGGCATGCTAATTACATTGCCGGTTGCCAAATTGCATTATCTCTTATAGTTTCCGAGATATGGACTATCGATAATTTACACCTTAGGCTGTGCTTCTAACTTGGGCCCAAATTGTAAAATGGTCTTATCTATTGGCGATTTCGTTCCAATTCACATTCCAAGTAATATTCGGCATGCTAATTACATTGCCGGTTGCCAAATTGCATTATCTCTTATAGTTTCCGAGATATGGACTATCGATAATTTACACCTTAGGCTCTGCTTCTAACTTGGGCCCAAATTGTAAAATGGTCTTATCTATTGGCGATTTCGTTCCAATTCACATTCCAAGTAATATTCGGCATGCTAATTACATTGCCGGTTGCCAAATTGCATTATCTCTTATAGTTTCCGAGATATGGACTATCGATAATTTACACCTTAGGCTGTGCTTCTAACTTGGGCCCAAATTGTAAAATGGTCTTATCTATTGGCGATTTCGTTCCAATTCACATTCCAAGTAATATTCGGCATGCTAATTACATTGCCGGTTGCCAAATTGCATTATCTCTTATAGTTTCCGAGATATGGACTATCGATAATTTACACCTTAGGCTGTGCTTCTAACTTGGGCCCAAATTGTAAAATGGTCTTATCTATTGGCGATTTCGTTCCAATTCACATTCCAAGTAATATTCGGCATGCTAATTACATTGCCGGTTGCCAAATTGCATTATCTCTTATAGTTTCCGAGATATGGACTATCGATAATTTACACCTTAGGCTCTGCTTCTAACTTGGGCCCAAATTGTAAAATGGTCTTATCTATTGGCGATTTCGTTCCAATTCACAATCCAAGTAATATTCGGCATGCTAATTACATTGCCGGTTGCCAAATTGCATTATCTCTTATAGTTTCCGAGATATGGACTATCGATAATTTACACCTTAGGCTCTGCTTCTAACTTGGGCCCAAATCGTAAAATGGTCTTATCTATTGGCGATTTCGTTCCAATTCACATTCCAAGTAATATTCGGCATGCTAATTACATTGCCGGTTGCCAAATTGCATTATCTCTTATAGTTTCCGAGATATGGACTATCGATAATTTACACCTTAGGCTCTGCTTCTAACTTGGGCCCAAATTGTAAAATGGTCTTATCTATTGGCGATTTCGTTCCAATTCACATTCCAAGTAATATTCGGCATGCTAATTACATTGCCGGTTGCCAAATTGCATTAACTCTTATAGTTTCCGAGATATGGACTATCGATAATTTACACCTTAGGCTCTGCTTCTAACTTGGGCCCAAATTGTAAAATGGTCTTATCTATTGGCGATTTCGTTCCAATTCACATTCCAAGTAATATTCGGCATGCTAATTACATTGCCGGTTGCCAAATTGCATTATTTCTTATAGTTTCCGAGATATGGACTATCGATAATTTACACCATAGGCTCTGCTTATAACTTGGGCCCAAATTGTAAAATGGTCTTATCTATTGGCGATTTCGTTCCAATTCACATTCCAAGTAATATTCGGCATGCTAATTACATTGCCGGTTGCCAAATTGCATTATCTCTTATAGTTTCCGAGATATGGACTATCGATAATTTACACTTTAGGCTCTGCTTCTAACTTGGGCCCAAATTGTAAAATGGTCTTATCTATTGGCGATTTCGTTCCAATTCACATTCCAAGTAATATTCGGCATGCTAATTACATTGCCGGTTGCCAAATTGCATTATCTCTTATAGTTTCCGAGATATGGACTATCGATAATTTACACCTTAGGCTGTGCTTCTAACTTGGGCCCAAATTGTAAAATGGTCTTATCCATTGGCGATTTCGTTCCAATTCACATTCCAAGTAATATTCGGCATGCTAATTACATTGCCGGTTGCCAAATTGCATTATCTCTTATAGTTTCCGAGATATGGACTATCGATAATTTACACCTTAGGCTCTGCTTCTAACTTGGGCCCAAATTGTAAAATTGTCTTATCTATTGGCGATTTCGTTCCAATTCACATTCCAAGTAATATTCGGCATGCTAATTACATTGCCGGTTGCCAAATTGTATTATCTCTTATAGTTTCCGAGATATGGACTATCAATAATTTACACCTTAGGCTCTGCTTCTAACTTGGGCCCAAATTGTAAAATGGTCTTATCTATTGGCGATTTCGTTCCAATTCACATTCCAAGTAATATTCGGCATGCTAATTACATTGCCGGTTGCCAAATTGCATTATCTCTTATAGTTTCCGAGATATGGACTATCGATAATTTACACCTTAGGCTCTGCTTCTAACTTGGGCCCAAATTGTAAAATGGCCTTATCTATTGGCGATTTCGTTCCAATTCACATTCCAAGTAAATTCGGCATGCTAATTACAATGCCGGTTGCCAAATTGCATTATCTCTTATAGTTTCCGAGATATGGACTATCGATAATTTACACCTTAGGCTCTGCTTCTAACTTGGGCCCAAAGTGTAAAATGGTCTTACCTATTGGCGATTTCGTTCCAATTCACACTCCAAGTAATATTCGGCATGCTAATTACATTGCCGGTTGCGAAATTGCATTATCTCTTATAGTTTCCGAGATATGGACTATCAATAATTTACACCTTAGGCTCTGCTTCTAACTTGGGCCCAAATTGTAAAATGGTCTTATCTATTGGCGATTTGGTTCCAATTCACATTCCAAGTAATATTCGGCATGCTAATTATATTGCCGGTTGCCAAATTGCATTATCTCTTATAGTTTCCGAGATATGGACTATCGTTAATTTACACCTTAGGCTCTGCTTCTAACTTGGGCCCAAATTGTAAAATGGTCTTATCTATTGGCGATTTCGTTCCAATTCACATTCCAAGTAATACTCGGCATGCTAATTACATTGCCGGTTGCCAAATTGCATTATCTCTTATAGTTTCCGAGATATGGACTATCGATAATTTACACCTTAGGCTCTGCTTCTAACTTGGGCCCAAATTGTAAAATGGTCTTATCTATTGGCGATTTCGTTCCAATTCACATTTCAAGTAATATTCGGCATGCTAATTACATTGCCGGTTGCCAAATTGCATTATCTCTTATAGTTTCCGAGATATGGACTATCAATAATTTACACCTTAGGCTCTGCTTCTAACTTGGACCCAAATTGTAAAATGGTCTTATCTATTGGCGATTTCGTTCCAATTCACATTCCAAGTAATATTCGGCATGCTAATTACATTGCCGGTTGCCAAATTGCATTATCTCTTATAGTTTCCGAGATATGGACTATCGATAATTTACACCTTAGGCTCTGCTTCTAACTTGGGCCCAAATTGTAAAAAGGCCTTATCTATTGGCGATTTCGTTCCAATTCACATTCCAAGTAATATTCGGCATGCTAATTACATTGCCGGTTGCCAAATTGCATTATCTCTTATAGTTTCCGAGATATGGACTATCGATAATTTACACCTTAGGCTCTGCTTCTAACTTGGGCCCAAATTGTAAAATGGTCTTACCTATTGGCGATTTCGTTCCAATTCACACTCCAAGTAATATTCGGCATGCTAATTACATTGCCGGTTGCGAAATTGCATTATCTCTTATAGTTTCCGAGATATGGACTATCAATAATTTACACCTTAGGCTCTGCTTCTAACTTGGGCCCAAATTGTAAAATGGCCTTATCTATTGGCGATTTCGTTCCAATTCACATTCCAAGTAATATTCGGCATGCTAATTACATTGCCGGTTGCCAAATTGCATTATCTCTTATAGTTTCCGAGATCTGGACTCTCGATAATTTACACCTTAGGCTCTGCTTCTAACTTGGGCCCAAATTGTAAAATGGTCTTATCTATTGGCGATTTCGTTCTAATTCACATTCCAAGTAATATTCGGCATGCTAATTACATTGCCGGTTGCCAAATTGCATTATCTCTTATAGTTTCCGAGATATGGACTATCGATAATTTACACCTTAGGCTCTGCTTCTAACTTGGGCCCAAATTGTAAAATGGTCTTATCTATTGGCGATTTCGTCCCAATTCACATTCCAAGTGATATTCGGCATGCTAATTACATTGCCGATTGCGAAATTGCATTATCTCTTATAGTTTCCGAGATATGGACTATCAATAATTTACACCTTAGGCTCTGCTTCTAACTTGGGCCCAAAATTGTAAAATGGTCTTATCTATTGGCGATTTCGTTCCAATTCACATTCCAAGTAATATTCGGCATGCTAATTACATTGCCGGTTGCCAAATTGCATTATCTCTTATAGTTTCCAAGATATGGACTATCGATAATTTACACCTTAGGCTCTGCTTCTAACTTGGGCCCAAATTGTAAAATGGTCTTATCTATTGGCGATTTCGTTCCAATTCACATTCCAAGTAATACTCGGCATGCTAATTACATTGCCGGTTGCCAAATTGCATTATCTCTTATAGTTTCCGAGATCTGGACTCTCGATAATTTACACCTTAGGCTCTGCTTCTAACTTGGGCCCAAATTGTAAAATGGTCTTATCTATTGGCGATTTCGTTCTAATTCACATTCCAAGTAATATTCGGCATGCTAATTACATTGCCGGTTGCCAAATTGCATTATCTCTTATAGTTTCCGAGATATGGACTATCGATAATTTACACCTTAGGCTCTGCTTCTAACTTGGGCCCAAATTGTAAAATGGTCTTATCTATTGGCGATTTCGTCCCAATTCACATTCCAAGTGATATTCGGCATGCTAATTACATTGCCGATTGCGAAATTGCATTATCTCTTATAGTTTCCGAGATATGGACTATCAATAATTTACACCTTAGGCTCTGCTTCTAACTTGGGCCCAAAATTGTAAAATGGTCTTATCTATTGGCGATTTCGTTCCAATTCACATTCCAAGTAATATTCGGCATGCTAATTACATTGCCGGTTGCCAAATTGCATTATCTCTTATAGTTTCCAAGATATGGACTATCGATAATTTACACCTTAGGCTCTGCTTCTAACTTGGGCCCAAATTGTAAAATGGTCTTATCTATTGGCGATTTCGTTCCAATTCACATTCCAAGTAATACTCGGCATGCTAATTACATTGCCGGTTGCCAAATTGCATTATCTCTTATAGTTTCCGAGATATGGACTATCGATAATTTACACCTTAAGCTCTGCTTCTAACTTGGGCCCAAATTGTAAAATGGTCTTATCTATTGGCGATTTCGTTCCAATTCACATTCCAAGTAATATTCGGCATGCTAATTACATTGCCGGTTGCCAAATTGCATTATCTCTTATAGTTTCCGAGATATGGACTATCGATAATTTACACCTTAGGCTCTGCTTCTAACTTGGGCCCAAATTGTAAAATGGTCTTATCTATTGGCGATTTCGTTCCAATTCACACTCCAAGTAATATTCGGCATGCTAATTACATTGCCGGTTGCGAAATTGCATTATCTCTTATAGTTTCCGAGATATGGACTATCAATAATTTACACCTTAGGCTCTGCTTCTAACTTGGGCCCAAATTGTAAAATGGTCTTATCTATTGGCGATTTCGTTATAATTCACATTCCAAGTAATATTCGGCATGCTAATTACATTGCCGGTTGCCAAATTGCATTATCTCTTATAGTTTCCGAGATATGGACTATCGATAATTTACACCTTAGCCTCTGCTTCTAACTTGGGCCCAAATTGTAAAATGGTCTTATCTATTGGCGTTTTCGTTCCAATTCACATTCCAAGTAATATTCGGCATGCTAATTACATTGCCGGTTGCCAAATTGCATTATCTCTTATAGTTTCCGAGATATGGACTATCGATAATTTACACCTTAGGCTCTGCTTCTAACTTGGGCCCAAATTGTAAAATGGTCTTATCTATTGGCGATTTCGTTCCAATTCACATTCCAAGTAATATTCGGCATGCTAATTACATTGCCGGTTGCCAAATTGCATTATCTCTTATAGTTTCCGAGATATGGACTATCGATAATTTACACCTTAGGCTCTGCTTCTAACTTGGGCCCAAATCGTAAAATGGTCTTATCTATTGGCGATTTCGTTCCAATTCACATTCCAAGTAATATTCGGCATGCTAATTACATTGCCGGTTGCCAAATTGCATTATTTCTTATAGTTTCCGAGATATGGACTATCGATAATTTACACCTTAGGCTGTGCTTCTAACTTGGGCCCAAATTGTAAAATGGTCTTATCTATTGGCGATTTCGTTTCAATTCACATTCCAAGTAATATTCGGCATGCTA
The DNA here is from genome assembly GCF_030347505.1 of Rhynchophorus ferrugineus. Taxonomy (NCBI): domain Eukaryota; kingdom Metazoa; phylum Arthropoda; class Insecta; order Coleoptera; family Curculionidae; genus Rhynchophorus; species Rhynchophorus ferrugineus. Next base: position 21,404 of record NW_027472878.1, read on the forward strand.
ATTACATTGCCGGTTGCCAAATTGCATTAACTCTTATAGTTTCCGAGATATGGACTATCGATAATTTACACCTTAGGCTCTGCTTCTAACTTGGGCCCAAATTGTAAAATGGTCTTATCTCTTGGCGATTTCGTTCCAATTCACATTCCAAGTAATATTCGGCATGCTAATTACATTGCCGGTTGCCAAATTGCATTATCTCTTATAGTTTCCGAGATATGGACTATCGATAATTTACACCATAGGCTCTGCTTATAACTTGGGCCTAAATTGTAAAATGGTCTTATCTATTGGCGATTTCGTTCCAATTCACATTCCAAGTAATATTCGGCATGCTAATTACATTGCCGGTTGCCAAATTGCATTATCTCTTATAGTTTCCGAGATATGGACTATCGATAATTTACACCTTAGGCTCTGCTTCTAACTTGGGCCCAAATTGTAAAATGGTCTTATCTATTGGCGATTTCGTTCCAATTCACATTCCAAGTAATATTCGGCATGCTAATTACATTGCCGGTTGCCAAATTGCATTATCTCTTATAGTTTCCGAGATATGGAATATCGATAATTTACACCTTAGGCTCTGCTTCTAACTTGGGCCCAAATTGTAAAATGGTCTTATCTATTGGCGATTTCGTTCCAATTCACATTCCAAGTAATATTCGGCATGCTAATTACATTGCCGGTTGCCAAATTGCATTATCTCTTATAGTTTCCGAGATATGGACTATCGATAATTTACACCTTAGGCTCTGCTTCTAACTTGGGCCCAAATTGTAAAATGGTCTTATCTATTGGCGATTTCGTTCCAATTCACATTCCAAGTAATATTCGGCATGCTAATTACATTGCCGGTTGCCAAATTGCATTATCTCTTATAGTTTCCGAGATATGGACTATCGATAATTTACACCTTAGGCTCTGCTTCTAACTTGGGCCCAAATCGTAAAATGGTCTTATCTATTGGCGATTTCGTTCCAATTCACATTCCAAGTAATATTCGGCATGCTAATTACATTGCCGGTTGCCAAATTGCATTATCTCTTATAGTTTCCGAGATATGGACTATCGATAATTTACACCTTAGGCTCTGCTTCTAACTTGGGCCCAAATTGTAAAATGGTCTTATCTATTGGCGATTTCGTTCCAATTCAACTCCAAGTAATATTCGGCATGCTAATTACATTGCCGGTTGTCAAATTGCATTAACTCTTATAGTTTCCGAGATATGGACTATCGATAATTTACACCTTAGGCTCTGCTTCTAACTTGGGCCCAAATTGTAAAATGGTCTTATCTATTGGCGATTTCGTTCCAATTCACATTCCAAGTAATATTCGGCATGCTAATTACATTGCCGGTTGCCAAATTGCATTATCTCTTATAGTTTCCGAGATATGGACTATCGATAATTTACACCATAGGCTCTGCTTATAACTTGGGCCCAAATTGTAAAATGGTCTTATCTATTGGTGATTTCGTTCCAATTCACATTCCAAGTAATATTCGGCATGCTAATTACATTGCCGGTTGCCAAATTGCATTATCTCTTATAGTTTCCGAGATATGGACTATCGATAATTTACACCTTAGGCTCTGCTTCTAACTTGGGCCCAAATTGTAAAATGGTCTTATCTATTGGCGATTTCGTTCCAATTCACATTCCAAGTAATATTCGGCATGCCAATTACATTGCCGGTTGCCAAATTGCATTATCTCTTTATAGTTTCCGAGATATGGACTATCGATAATTTACACCTTAGGCTCTGCTTCTAACTTGGGCCCAAATTGTAAAATGGCCTTATCTATTGGCGATTTCGTCCCAATTCATATTCCAAGTAATATTCGGCATGCTAATTACATTGCCGGTTGCGAAATTGCATTATCTCTTATAGTTTCAGAGATATGGACTATCGATAATTTACACCTTAGGCTCTGCTTCTAACTTGGGCCCAAATTGTAAAATGGTCTTATCTATTGGCAATTTCGTTCCAATTCACATTCCAAGTAATATTCGGCATGCTAATTACATTACCGGTTGCCAAATTGCATTATCTCTTATAGTTTCCGAGATATGGACTATCGATAATTTACACCTTAGGCTCTGCTTCTAACTTGGGCCCAAATTGTAAAATGGTCTTATCTATTGGCGATTTCGTTCCAATTCACATTCCAAGTAATATTCGGGATGCTAATTACATTGCCGGTTGCCAAATTGCATTATCTCTTATAGTTTCCGAGATATGGACTATCGATAATTTACACCTTAGGCTCTGCTTCTCACTTGGGCCCAAATTGTAAAATGGTCTTATCTATTGGCGATTTCGTTCCAATTCACATTCCAAGTAATATTCGGCATGCTAATTACATTGCCGGTTGCCAAATTGCATTATCTCTTATAGTTTCCGAGATATGGACTATCGATAATTTACACCTTAGGCTCTGCTTCTAACTTGGGCCCAAATTGTAAAATGGTCTTATCTATTGGCGATTTCGTTCCAATTCACATTCCAAGTAATATTCGGCATGCTAATTACATTGCCGGTTGCCAAATTGCATTATCTCTTATAGTTTCCGAGATATGGACTATCGATAATTTACACCTTAGGCTCTGCTTCTAACTTGGGCCCAAATTGTAAAATGGTCTTATCTATTGGCGATTTCGTTCCAATTCACATTCCAAGTAATATTCGGCATGCTAATTACATTGCCGGTTGCCAAATTGAATTATCTCTTATAGTTTCCGAGATATGGACTATCGATAATTTACACCTTAGGCTCTGCTTCTAACTTGGGCCCAAATTGTAAAATGGTCTTATCTATTGGCGATTTCGTTCCAATTCACATTCCAAGTAATATTCGGCATGCTAATTACATTGCCGGTTGCCAAATTGCATTATCTCTTATAGTTTCCGAGATATGGACTATCGATAATTTACACCTTAGGCTCTGCATCTAACTTGGGCCCAAATTGTAAAATGGTCTTACCTATTGGCGATTTCGTTCCAATTCACATTCCAAGTAATATTCGGCATGATAATTACATTGCCGGTTGCCAAATTGCATTATCTCTTATAGTTTCCGAGATATGGACTATCGATAATTTACACCTAAGGCTCTGCTTCTAACTTGGACCCAAATTGTAAAATGGTCTTATCTATTGGCGATTTCGTCCCAATTCACATTCCAAGTGATATTCGGCATGCTAATTACATTGCCGGTTGCGAAATTGCATTATCTCTTATAGTTTCCGAGATATGGACTATCGATAATTTACACCTTAGGCTCTGCATCTAACTTGGGCCCAAATTGTAAAATGGTCTTACCTATTGGCGATTTCGTTCCAATTCACATTCCAAGTAATATTCAGCATGCTAATTACATTGCCGGTTGCCAAATTGCATTATCTCTTATAGTTTCCGAGATATGGACTATCGATAATTTACACCTAAGGCTCTGCTTCTAACTTGGACCCAAATTGTAAAATGGTCTTATCTATTGGCGATTTCGTCCCAATTCACATTCCAAGTGATATTCGGCATGCTAATTACATTGCCGGTTGCGAAATTGCATTATCTCTTATAGTTTCCGAGATATGGACTATCAATAATTTACACCTTAGGCTCTGCTTCTAACTTGGGCCCAAATTGTAAAATGGTCTTAACTATTGGCGATTTCGTTCCAATTCACATTCCAAGTAATATTCGGCATGCTAATTACATTGCCGGTTGCCAAATTGCATTATCTCTTATAGTTTCCGAGATATGGACTATCGATAATTTACACCTTAGGCTCTGCTTCTAACTTGGGCCCAAATTGTAAAATGGTCTTATCTATTGGCGATTTCGTTCCAATTCACATTCCAAGTAATATTCGGCATGCTAATTACATTGCCGGTTGCCAAATTGCATTATCTCTTATAGTTTCCGAGATATGGTCTATCGATAATTTACACCTTAGGCTCTGCTTCTAACTTGGGCCCAAATTGTAAAATGGTCTTATCTATTGGCGATTTCGTTCCAATTCACATTCCAAGTAATATTCGGCATGCTAATTACATTGCCGGTTGCCAAATTGCATTATCTCTTTATAGTTTCCGAGATATGGACTATCGATAATTTACACCTTAGGCTCTGCTTCTAACTTGGGCCCAAATTGTAAAATGGCCTTATCTATTGGCGATTTCGCCCCAATTTATATTCCAAGTAATATTCGGCATGCTAATTACATTGCCGGTTGCGAAATTGCATTATCTCTTATAGTTTCAGAGATATGGACTATCGATAATTTACACCTTAGGCTCTGCTTCTAACTTGGGCCCAAATTGTAAAATGGTCTTATCTATTGGCAATTTCGTTCCAATTCACATTCCAAGTAATATTCGGCATGCTAATTACATTGCCGGTTGCCAAATTGCATTATCTCTTATAGTTTCCGAGATATGGACTATCGATAATTTACACCATAGGCTCTGCTTCTAACTTGGGCCCAAATTGTAAAATGGTCTTATCTATTGGCGATTTCGTTCCAATTCACATTCCAAGTAATATTCGGCATGCTAATTACATTGCCGGTTGCCAAATTGCATTATCTCTTATAGTTTCCGAGATATGGACTATCGATAATTTACACCTTAGGCTCTGCTTCTAACTTGGGCCCAAATTGTAAAATGGTCTTATCTATTGGCGATTTCGTTCCAATTCACATTCCAAGTAATATTCGGCATGCTAATTACATTGCCGGTTGCCAAATTGCATTATCTCTTATAGTTTCCGAGATATGGACTATCGATAATTTACACCTTAGGCTCTGCTTCTAACTTGGGCCCAAATTGTAAAATGGTCTTATCTATTGGCGATTTCGTTCCAATTCACATTCCAAGTAATATTCGGCATGCTAATTACATTGCCGGTTGCCAAATTTAATTATCTCTTATAGTTTCCGAGATATGGACTATCGATAATTTACACCTTAGGCTCTGCATCTAACTTGGGCCCAAATTGTAAAATGGTCTTATCTATTGGCGGTTTCGTTCCAATTCACATTCCAAGTAATATTCGGCATGCTAATTACATTGCCGGTTGCCTAATTGCATTATCTCTTATAGTTTCCGAGATATGGACTATCGATAATTTACACCTTAGGCTCTGCTTCTAACTTGGGCCCAAATTGTAAAATGGTCTTATCTATTGGCGATTTCGTTCCAATTCACATTCCAAGTAATATTCGGCATGCTAATTACATTGCCGGTTGCCAAATTGCATTATCTCTTATAGTTTCCGAGATATGGACTATCGATAATTTACACCTTAGGCTGTGCTTCTAACTTGGGCCCAAATTGTAAAATGGTCTTATCTATTGGCGATTTCGTTCCAATTCACATTCCAAGTAATATTCGGCATGCTAATTACATTGCCGGTTGCCAAATTGCATTATCTCTTATAGTTTCCGAGATATGGACTATCGATAATTTACACCTTAGGCTCTGCTTCTAACTTGGGCCCAAATTGTAAAATGGTCTTATCTATTGGCGATTTCGTTCCAATTCACATTCCAAGTAATATTCGGCATGCTAATTACATTGCCGGTTGCCAAATTGCATTATCTCTTATAGTTTCCGAGATCTGGACTCTCGATAATTTACACCTTAGGCTCTGCTTCTAACTTGGGCCCAAATTGTAAAATGGTCTTATCTATTGGCGATTTCGTCCCAATTCACATTCCAAGTGATATTCGGCATGCTAATTACATTGCCGATTGCGAAATTGCATTATCTCTTATAGTTTCCGAGATATGGACTATCAATAATTTACACTTTAGGCTCTGCTTCTAACTTGGGCCCAAATTGTAAAATGGTCTTATCTATTGGCGATTTCGTTCCAATTCACATTCCAAGTAATATTCGGCATGCTAATTACATTGCCGGTTGCCAAATTGCATTATCTGTTATAGTTTCCGAGATATGGACTATCGATAATTTACACCTTAGGCTCTGCTTCTAACTTGGGCCCAAATTGTAAAATGTTCTTATCTATTGGCGATTTCGTTCCAATTCACATTCCAAGTAATATTCGGCATGCTAATTACATTGCCGGTTGCCAAATTGCATTATCTCTTATAGTTTCCGAGATATGGACTATCTATAATTTACATCTTAGGCTCTGCTTCTAACTTGGGCCCAAATTGTAAAATCGTCTTATCTATTGGCGATTTCGTTCCAATTCACATTCCAAGTAATATTCGGCATGCTAATTACATTGCCGGTTGCCAAATTGCATTATCTCTTATAGTTTCCGAGATATGAACTATCGATAATTTACACCTTAGGCTCTGCTTCTAACTTGGGCCCAAATTGTAAAATGGTCTTATCCATTGGCGATTTCGTTCCAATTCACATTCCAAGTAATATCCGGCATGCTAATTACATTGCCGGTTGCCAAATTGAATTACCTCTTATAGTTTCCGAGATATGGACTATCGATAATTTACATCTTAGGCTCTGCTTCTAACTTGGGCCCAAATTGTAAAATGGTCTTATCTATTGGCGATTTCGTTCCAATTCACATTCCAAGTAATATTCGGCATGCTAATTACATTGCCGGTTGCCAAATTGCATTATCTCTTATAGTTTCCAAGATATGGACTATCGATAATTTACACCTTAGGCTCTGCTTCTAACTTGGGCCCAAATTGTAAAATGGTCTTATCTATTGGCGATTTCGTCCCAATTCACATTCCAAGTGATATTCGGCATGCTAATTACATTGCCGGTTGCGAAATTGCATTATCTCTTATAGTTTCCGAGATATGGACTATCAATAATTTACACCTTAGGCTCTGCTTCTAACTTGGGCCCAAATTGTAAAATGGTCTTATCTATTGGCGATTTCGTCCCAATTCACATTCCAAGTGATATTCGGCATGCTAATTACATTGCCGGTTGCCAAATTGCATTATCTCTTATAGTTTCCGAGATATGGACTATCGATAATTTACACCTTAGGCTCTGCTTCTAACTTGGGCCCAAATTGTAAAATGGTCTTATCTATTGGCGATTTCGTTCCAATTCACATTCCAAGTAATATTCGGCATGCTAATTACATTGCCGGTTGCCAAATTGCATTAACTCTTATAGTTTCCGAGATATGGACTATCGATAATTTACACCTTAGGCTCTGCTTCTAACTTGGGCCCAAATTGTAAAATGGTCTTATCTATTGGCGATTTCGTTCCAATTCACATTCCAAGTAATATTCGGCATGCTAATTACATTGCCGGTTGCCAAATTGCATTATCTCTTATAGTTTCCGAGATATGGACTATCGATAATTTACACCATAGGCTCTGCTTATAACTTGGGCCCAAATTGTAAAATGGTCTTATCTATTGGCGATTTCGTTCCAATTCACATTCCAAGTAATATTCGGCATGCTAATTACATTGCCGGTTGCCAAATTGCATTATCTCTTATAGTTTCCGAGATATGGACTATCGATAATTTACACCTTAGGCTCTGCTTCTAACTTGGGCCCAAATTGTAAAATGGTCTTATCTATTGGCGATTTCGTTCCAATTCACATTCCAAGTGATATTCGGCATGCTAATTACATTGCCGGTTGCCAAATTGCATTATCTCTTATAGTTTCCGAGATATGGACTATCGATAATTTACACCTTAGGCTCTGCTTCTAACTTGGGCCCAAATTGTAAAATGGTCTTATCTATTGGCGATTTCGTTCCAATTCACATTCCAAGTAATATTCGGCATGCTAATTACATTGCCGGTTGCCAAATTGCATTAACTCTTATAGTTTCCGAGATATGGACTATCGATAATTTACACCTTAGGCTCTGCTTCTAACTTGGGCCCAAATTGTAAAATGGTCTTATCTATTGGCGATTTCGTTTCAATTCACATTCCAAGTAATATTCGGCATGCTAATTACATTGCCGGTTGCCAAATTGCATTATCTCTTATAGTTTCCGAGATATGGACTATCGATAATTTACACCATATGCTCTGCTTATAACTTGGGCCCAAATTGTAAAATGGTCTTATCTATTGGCGATTTCGTTCCAATTCACATTCCAAGTAATATTCGGCATGCTAATTACATTGCCGGTTGCCAAATTGCATTATCTCTTATAGTTTCCGAGATATGGACTATCGATAATTTACACCTTAGGCTCTGCTTCTAACTTGGGCCCAAATTGTAAAATGGTCTTATCTATTGGCGATTTCGTTCCAATTCACATTCCAAGTAATATTCGGCATGCTAATTACATTGCCGGTTGCCAAATTGCATTATCTCTTATAGTTTCCGAGATATGGACTATCGATAATTTACACCATATGCTCTGCTTATAACTTGGGCCCAAATTGTAAAATGGTCTTATCTATTGGCGATTTCGTTCCAATTCACATTCCAAGTAATATTCGGCATGCTAATTACATTGCCGGTTGCCAAATTGCATTATCTCTTATAGTTTCCGAGATATGGACTATCGATAATTTACACCTTAGGCTCTGCTTCTAACTTGGGCCCAAATTGTAAAATGGTCTTATCTATTGGCGATTTCGTTCCAATTCACATTCCAAGTAATATTCGGCATGCTAATTACATTGCCGGTTGCCAAATTGCATTATCTGTTATAGTTTCCGAGATATGGACTATCGATAATTTACACCTTAGGCTCTGCTTCTAACTTGGGCCCAAATTGTAAAATGGTCTTATCTATTGGCGATTTCGTTCCAATTCACATTCCAAGTAATATTCGGCATGCTAATTACATTGCCGGTTGCCAAATTGCATTATCTCTTATAGTTTCCGAGATATGGACTATCTATAATTTACATCTTAGGCTCTGCTTCTAACTTGGGCCCAAATTGTAAAATCGTCTTATCTATTGGCGATTTCGTTCCAATTCACATTCCAAGTAATATTCGGCATGCTAATTACATTGCCGGTTGCCAAATTGCATTATCTCTTATAGTTTCCGAGATATGAACTATCGATAATTTACACCTTAGGCTCTGCTTCTAACTTGGGCCCAAATTGTAAAATGGTCTTATCCATTGGCGATTTCGTTCCAATTCACATTCCAAGTAATATCCGGCATGCTAATTACATTGCCGGTTGCCAAATTGAATTATCTCTTATAGTTTCCGAGATATGGACTATCGATAATTTACATCTTAGGCTCTGCTTCTAACTTGGGCCCAAATTGTAAAATGGTCTTATCTATTGGCGATTTCGTTCCAATTCACATTCCAAGTAATATTCGGCATGCTAATTACATTGCCGGTTGCCAAATTGCATTATCTCTTATAGTTTCCAAGATATGGACTATCGATAATTTACACCTTAGGCTCTGCTTCTAACTTGGGCCCAAATTGTAAAATGGTCTTATCTATTGGCGATTTCGTCCCAATTCACATTCCAAGTGATATTCGGCATGCTAATTACATTGCCGGTTGCCAAATTGCATTATCTCTTATAGTTTCCGAGATATGGACTATCGATAATTTACACCTTAGGCTCTGCTTCTAACTTGGGCCCAAATTGTAAAATGGTCTTATCTATTGGCGATTTCGTTCCAATTCACATTCCAAGTAATATTCGGCATGCTAATTACATTGCCGGTTGCCAAATTGCATTAACTCTTATAGTTTCCGAGATATGGACTATCGATAATTTACACCTTAGGCTCTGCTTCTAACTTGGGCCCAAATTGTAAAATGGTCTTATCTATTGGCGATTTCGTTCCAATTCACATTCCAAGTAATATTCGGCATGCTAATTACATTGCCGGTTGCCAAATTGCATTATCTCTTATAGTTTCCGAGATATGGACTATCGATAATTTACACCATAGGCTCTGCTTATAACTTGGGCCCAAATTGTAAAATGGTCTTATCTATTGGCGATTTCGTTCCAATTCACATTCCAAGTAATATTCGGCATGCTAATTACATTGCCGGTTGCCAAATTGCATTATCTCTTATAGTTTCCGAGATATGGACTATCGATAATTTACACCTTAGGCTCTGCTTCTAACTTGGGCCCAAATTGTAAAATGGTCTTATCTATTGGCGATTTCGTTCCAATTCACATTCCAAGTAATATTCGGCATGCTAATTACATTGCCGGTTGTCAAATTGCATTATCTCTTATAGTTTCCGAGATCTGGACTCTCGATAATTTACACCTTAGGCTCTGCTTCTAACTTGGGCCCAAATTGTAAAATGGTCTTATCTATTGGCGATTTCGTTCCAATTCACATTCCAAGTAATATTCGGCATGCTAATTACATTGCCGGTTGCCAAATTGCATTATCTCTTATAGTTTCCGAGATATGGACTATCGATAATTTACACCTTAGGCTCTGCTTCTAACTTGGGCCCAAATTGTAAAATGGTCTTATCTATTGGCGATTTCGTCCCAATTCACATTCCAAGTGATATTCGGCATGCTAATTACATTGCCGATTGCGAAATTGCATTATCTCTTATAGTTTCCGAGATATGGACTATCAATAATTTACACTTTAGGCTCTGCTTCTAACTTGGGCCCAAATTGTAAAATGGTCTTATCTATTGGCGATTTCGTTCCAATTCACATTCCAAGTAATATTCGGCATGCTAATTACATTGCCGGTTGCCAAATTGCATTATCTGTTATAGTTTCCGAGATATGGACTATCGATAATTTACACCTTAGGCTCTGCTTCTAACTTGGGCCCAAATTGTAAAATGGTCTTATCTATTGGCGATTTCGTTCCAATTCACATTCCAAGTAATATTCGGCATGCTAATTACATTGCCGGTTGCCAAATTGCATTATCTCTTATAGTTTCCGAGATATGGACTATCGATAATTTACACCTTAGGCTCTGCTTCTAACTTGGGCCCAAATTGTAAAATGGTCTTATCTATTGGCGATTTCGTTTCAATTCACATTCCAAGTAATATTCGGCATGCTAATTACATTGCCGGTTGCCAAATTGCATTATCTCTTATAGTTTCCGAGATATGGACTATCGATAATTTACACCTTAGGCTCTGCTTCTAACTTGGGCCCAAATTGTAAAATGGTCTTATCTATTGGCGATTTCGTCCCAATTCACATTCCAAGTGATATTCGGCATGCTAATTACATTGCCGGTTGCGAAATTGCATTATCTCTTATAGTTTCCGAGATATGGACTATCAATAATTTAAACCTTAGGCTCTGCTTCTAACTTGGGCCCAAATTGTAAAATGGTCTTATCTATTGGCGATTTCGTTCCAATTCACATTCCAAGTAATATTCGGCATGCTAATTACATTGCCGGTTGCCAAATTGCATTATCTCTTATAGTTTCCGAGATATGGACTATCGATAATTTACACCTTAGGCTCTGCTTCTAACTTGGGCCCAAATTGTAAAATGGTCTTATCTATTGGCGATTTCGTTCCAATTCACATTCCAAGTAATATTCGGCATGCTAATTACATTGCCGGTTGCCAAATTGCATTATCTCTTATAGTTTCCGAGATATGGACTATCGATAATTTACACCTTAGGCTCTGCTTCTAACTTGGGCCCAAATTGTAAAATGGTCTTATCTATTGGCGATTTCGTTCCAATTCACATTCCAAGTAATATTCGGCATGCGAATTACATTGCCGGTTGCCAAATTGCATTATCTCTTATAGTTTCCGAGATATTGACTATCGATAATTTACACCTTAGGCTCTGCTTCTAACTTGGGCCCAAATTGTAAAATGGTCTTATCTATTGGCGATTTCGCTCCAATTCACATTCCAAGTAATATTCGGCATGCTAATTACATTGCCGGTTGCCAAATTGCATTATCTCTTATAGTTTCCGAGATATTGACTATCGATAATTTACACCTTAGGCTCTGCTTCTAACTTGGGCCCAAATTGTAAAATGGCCTTATCTATTGGCGATTTCGTTCCAATTCACATTCCAAGTAATATTCGGCATGCTAATTACATTGCCGGTTGCCAAATTGCATTATCTCTTATAGTTTCCGAGATATGGACTATCGATAATTTACACCTTAGGCTCTGCTTCTAACTTGGGCCCAAATTGTAAAATGGTCTTACCTATTGGCGATTTCGTTCCAATTCACACTCCAAGTAATATTCGGCATGCTAATTACATTGCCGGTTGCGAAATTGCATTATCTCTTATAGTTTCCGAGATATGGACTATCAATAATTTACACCTTAGGCTCTGTTTCTAATGTGGGCCCAAATTGTAAAATGGTCTTATCTATTGGCGATTTCGTTCCAATTCACATTCCAAGTAATATTCGGCATGCTAATTACATTGCCGGTTGCCAAATTGCATTATCTCTTATAGTTTCCGAGATCTGGACTCTCGATAATTTACACCTTAGGCTCTGCTTCTAACTTGGGCCCAAATTGTAAAATGGTCTTATCTATTGGCGATTTCGTTCCAATTCACATTCCAAGTAATATTCGGCATGCTAATTACATTGCCGGTTGCCAAATTGCATTATCTCTTATAGTTTCCGAGATATGGACTATCGATAATTTACACCTTAGGCTCTGCTTCTAACTTGGGCCCAAATTGTAAAATGGTCTTATCTATTGGCGATTTCGTCCCAATTCACATTCCAAGTGATATTCGGCATGCTAATTACATTGCCGATTGCGAAATTGCATTATCTCTTATAGTTTCCGAGATATGGACTATCAATAATTTACACCTTAGGCTCTGCTTCTAACTTGGGCCCAAATTGTAAAATGGTCTTATCTATTGGCGATTTCGTTCCAATTCACATTCCATGTAATATTCGGCATGCTAATTACATTGCCGGTTGCCAAATTGCATTATCTCTTATAGTTTCCGAGATATGGACTATCAATAATTTACACCTTAGGCTCTGCTTCTAACTTGGGCCCAAATTGTAAAATGGTCTTATCTATTGGCGATTTCGTTCCAATTCACATTCCAAGTAATACTCGGCATGCTAATTACATTGCCGGTTGCCAAATTGCATTATCTCTTATAGTTTCCGAGATATGGACTATCGATAATTTACACCTTAGGCTCTGCTTCTAACTTGGGCCCAAATTGTAAAATGGTCTTATCTATTGGCGATTTCGTTCCAATTCACATTCCAAGTAATATTCGGCATGCTAATTACATTGCCGGTTGCCAAATTGCATTATCTCTTATAGTTTCCGAGATCTGGACTCTCGATAATTTACACCTTAGGCTCTGCTTCTAACTTGGGCCCAAATTGTAAAATGGTCTTATCTATTGGCGATTTCGTTCCAATTCACATTCCAAGTAATATTCGGCATGCTAATTACATTGCCGGTTGCCAAATTGCATTATCTCTTATAGTTTCCGAGATATGGACTATCGATAATTTACACCTTAGGCTCTGCTTCTAACTTGGGCCCAAATTGTAAAATGGTCTTATCTATTGGCGATTTCGTTCCAATTCACATTCCAAGTAATATTCGGCATGCTAATTACATTGCCGGTTGCCAAATTGCATTATCTCTTATAGTTTCCGAGATATGGACTATCGATAATTTACACCTTAGGCTCTGCTTCTAACTTGGGCCCAAATTGTAAAATGGTCTTATCTATTGGCGATTTCGTCCCAATTCACATTCCAAGTGATATTCGGCATGCTAATTACATTGCCTATTGTGAAATTGCATTATCTCTTATAGTTTCCGAGATATGGACTATCAATAATTTACACTTTAGGCTCTGCTTCTAACTTGGGCCCAAATTGTAAAATGGTCTTATCTATTGGCGATTTCGTTCCAATTCACATTCCATGTAATATTCGGCATGCTAATTACATTGCCGGTTGCCAAATTGCATTATCTCTTATAGTTTCCGAGATATGGACTATCGATAATTTACACCTTAGGCTCTGCTTTTAACTTGGGCCCAAATTGTAAAATGGTCTTATCTATTGGCGATTTCGTTCCAATTCACATTCCAAATAATACTCGGCATGCTAATTACATTGCCGGTTGCCAAATTGCATTATCTCTTATAGTTTCCGAGATATGGACTATCGATAATTTACACCTTAGGCTCTGCTTCTAACTTGGGCCCAAATTGTAAAATGGTCTTATCTATTGGCGATTTCGTTCCAATTCACATTCCAAGTAATATTCGGCATGCTAATTACATTGCCGGTTGCCAAATTGCATTATCTCTTATAGTTTCCGAGATATGGACTATCGATAATTTACACCTTAGGCTCTGCTTCTAACTTGGGCCCAAATTGTAAAATGGTCTTATCTATTGGCGATTTCGTTCCAATTCACACTCCAAGTAATATTCGGCATGCTAATTACATTGCCGGATGCGAAATTGCATTATCTCTTATAGTTTCCGAGATATGGACTATCAATAATTTACACCTTAGGCTCTGCTTCTAACTTGGGCCCAAATTGTAAAATGGTCTTATCTATTGGCGATTTCGTTCCAATTCACATTCCAAGTAATATTCGGCATGCTAATTACATTGCCGTTTGCCAAATTGCATTATCTCTTATAGTTTCCGAGATATGGACTATCGATAATTTACACCTTAGCCTCTGCTTCTAACTTGGGCCCAAATTGTAAAATGGTCTTATCTATTGGCGTTTTCGTTCCAATTCACATTCCAAGTAATATTCGGCAGGCTAATTACATTGCCGGTTGCCAAATTGCATTATCTCTTATAGTTTCCGAGATATGGACTATCGATAATTTACACCTTAGGCTCTGCTTCTAACTTGGGCCCAAATTGTAAAATGGTCTTATCTATTGGCGATTTCGTTCCAATTCACATTCCAAGTAATATTCGGCATGCTAATTACATTGCCGGTTGCCAAATTGCATTATCTCTTATAGTTTCCGAGATATGGACTATCGATAATTTACACCTTAGGCTCTGCTTCTAACTTGGGCCCAAATCGTAAAATGGTCTTATCTATTGGCGATTTCGTTCCAATTCACATTCCAAGTAATATTCGGCATGCTAATTACATTGCCGGTTGCCAAATTGCATTATCTCTTATAGTTTCCGAGATATGGACTATCGATAATTTACACCTTAGGCTCTGCTTCTAACTTGGGCCCAAATTGTAAAATGGTCTTATCTATTGGCGATTTCGTTCCAATTCACATTCCAAGTAATATTCGGCATGCTAATTACATTGCCGGTTGCCAAATTGCATTAACTCTTATAGTTTCCGAGATATGGACTATCGATAATTTACACCTTAGGCTCTGCTTCTAACTTGGGCCCAAATTGTAAAATGGTCTTATCTATTGGCGATTTCGTTCCAATTCACATTCCAAGTAATATTCGGCATGCTAATTACATTGCCGGTTGCCAAATTGCATTATCTCTTATAGTTTCCGAGATATGGACTATCGATAATTTACACCATAGGCTCTGCTTATAACTTGGGCCCAAATTGTAAAATGGTCTTATCTATTGGCGATTTCGTTCCAATTCACATTCCAAGTAATATTCGGCATGCTAATTACATTGCCGGTTGCCAAATTGCATTATCTCTTATAGTTTCCGAGATATGGACTATCGATAATTTACACCTTAGGCTCTGCTTCTAACTTGGGCCCGAATTGTAAAATGGTCTTATCTATTGGCGATTTCGTTCCAATTCACATTCCAAGTAATATTCGGCATGCTAATTACATTGCCGGTTGCCAAATTGCATTATCTCTTATAGTTTCCGAGATATGGACTATCGATAATTTACACCTTAGGCTCTGCTTCTAACTTGGGCCCAAATTGTAAAATGGTCTTATCTATTGGCTATTTCGTTCCAATTCACATTCCAAGTAATATTCGGCATGCTAATTATATTGCCGATCGCCAAATTGCATTATCTCTTATAGTTTCCGAGATATGGACTATCAATAATTTACACCTTAGGCTCTGCTTCTAACTTGGGCCCAAATTATAAAATGGTCTTATCTATTGGCGATTTCGTTCCAATTCACATTCCAAGTAATATTCGGCATGCTAATTACATTGCCGGTTGCCAAATTGCATTATCTCTTATAGTTTCCGAGATATGGACTATCGATAATTTACACCTTAGGCTCTGCTTCTAACTTGGGCCCAAATTGTAAAATGGCCTTATCTATTGGCGATTTCGTTCCAATTCACATTCCAAGTAATATTCGGCATGCTAATTACATTGCCGGTTGCCAAATTGCATTATCTCTTATAGTTTCCGAGATATGGACTATCGATAATTTACACCTTAGGCTCTGCTTCTAACTTGGGCCCAAATTGTAAAATGGTCTTATCTATTGGCGATTTCGTTCCAATTCACATTCCAAGTAATATTCGGCATGCTAATTCCATTGCCGGTTGCCAAATTGCATTATCTCTTATAGTTTCCGAGATATGGACTCTCGATAATTTACACCTTAGTCTCTGCTTCTAACTTGGGCCCAAATTGTAAAATGGTCTTATCTATTGGCGATTTCGTTCCAATTCACATTCCAAGTAATATTCGGCATGCTAATTACATTGCCGGTTGCCAAATTGCATTATCTCTTATAGTTTCCGAGATATGGACTATCGATAATTTACACCTTAGGCTCTGCTTCTAACTTGGGCCCAAATTGTAAAATGGTCTTATCTATTGGCGATTTCGTCCCAATTCACATTCCAAGTGATATTCGGCATGCTAATTACATTGCCGATTGCGAAATTGCATTATCTCTTATAGTTTCCGAGATATGGACTATCAATAATTTACACCTTAGGCTCTGCTTCTAACTTGGGCCCAAATTGTAAAATGGTCTTATCTATTGGCGATTTCGTTCCAATTCACATTCCAAGTAATATTCGGCATGCTAATTACATTGCCGGTTGCCAAATTGCATTATCTCTTATAGTTTCCGAGATATGGACTATCGATAATTTACACCATAGGCTCTTCTTCTAACTTGGGCCCAAATTGTAAAATGGTCTTATCTATTGGCGATTTCGTTCCAATTCACATTCCAAGTAATACTCGGCATGCTAATTACATTGCCGGTTGCCAAATTGCATTATCTCTTATAGTTTCCGAGATATGGACTATCGATAATTTACACCTTAGGCTCTGCTTCTAACTTGGGCCCAAATTGTAAAATGGTCTTATCTATTGGCGATTTCGTTCCAATTCACATTCCAAGTAATATTCGGCATGCTAATTACATTGCCGGTTGCCAAATTGCATTATCTCTTATAGTTTCCGAGATATGGACTATCGATAATTTACACCATAGGCTCTTCTTCTAACTTGGGCCCAAATTGTAAAATGGTCTTATCTATTGGCGATTTCGTTCCAATTCACATTCCAAGTAATACTCGGCATGCTAATTACATTGCCGGTTGCCAAATTGCATTATCTCTTATAGTTTCCGAGATATGGACTATCGATAATTTACACCTTAGGCTCTGCTTCTAACTTGGGCCCAAATTGTAAAATGGTCTTATCTATTGGCGATTTCGTTCCAATTCACATTCCAAGTAATATTCGGCATGCTAATTACATTGCCGGTTGCCAAATTGCATTATCTCTTATAGTTTCCGAGATATGGACTATCGATAATTTACACCTTAGGCTCTTCTTCTAACTTGGGCCCAAATTGTAAAATGGTCTTATCTATTGGCGATTTCGTTCCAATTCACATTCCAAGTAATACTCGGCATGCTAATTACATTGCCAGTTGCCAAATTGCATTATCTCTTATAGTTTCCGAGATATGGACTATCGATAATTTACACCTTAGGCTCTGCTTCTAACTTGGGCCCAAATTGTAAAATGGTCTTATCTATTGGCGATTTCGTTCCAATTCACATTCCAAGTAATATTCGGCATGCTAATTACATTGCCGGTTGCCAAATTGCATTATCTCTTATAGTTTCCGAGATATGGAGTATCGATAATTTACACCTTAGGCTCTGCTTCTAACTTGGGCCCAAATTGTAAAATGGTCTTATCTATTGGCGATTTCGTTCCAATTCACATTCCAAGTAATATTCGGCATGCTAATTACATTGCCGGTTGCCAAATTGCATTATCTCTTATAGTTTCCGAGATATGGACTATCGATAATTTACACCTTAGGCTCTGCTTCTAACTTGGGCCCAAATTGTAAAATGGTCTTATCTATTGGCGATTTCGTCCCAATTCACATTCCAAGTGATATTCGGCATGCTAATTACATTGCCGATTGCGAAATTGCATTATCTCTTATAGTTTCCGAGATATGGACTATCAATAATTTACACCTTAGGCTCTGCTTCTAACTTGGGCCCAAATTGTAAAATGGTCTTATCTATTGGCGATTTCGTTCCAATTCACATTCCAAGTAATATTCGGCATGCTAATTACATTGCCGGTTGCCAAATTGCATTATCTCTTATAGTTTCCGAGATATGGACTATCGATAATTTACACCATAGGCTCTTCTTCTAACTTGGGCCCAAATTGTAAAATGGTCTTATCTATTGGCGATTTCGTTCCAATTCACATTCCAAGTAATACTCGGCATGCTAATTACATTGCCGGTTGCCAAATTGCATTATCTCTTATAGTTTCCGAGATATGGACTATCGATAATTTACACCTTAGGCTCTGCTTCTAACTTGGGCCCAAATTGTAAAATGGTCTTATCTATTGGCGATTTCGTTCCAATTCACATTCCAAGTAATATTCGGCATGCTAATTACATTGCCGGTTGCCAAATTGCATTATCTCTTATAGTTTCCGAGATATGGACTATCGATAATTTACACCATAGGCTCTTCTTCTAACTTGGGCCCAAATTGTAAAATGGTCTTATCTATTGGCGATTTCGTTCCAATTCACATTCCAAGTAATACTCGGCATGCTAATTACATTGCCGGTTGCCAAATTGCATTATCTCTTATAGTTTCCGAGATATGGACTATCGATAATTTACACCTTAGGCTCTGCTTCTAACTTGGGCCCAAATTGTAAAATGGTCTTATCTATTGGCGATTTCGTTCCAATTCACATTCCAAGTAATATTCGGCATGCTAATTACATTGCCGGTTGCCAAATTGCATTATCTCTTATAGTTTCCGAGATATGGACTATCGATAATTTACACCTTAGGCTCTTCTTCTAACTTGGGCCCAAATTGTAAAATGGTCTTATCTATTGGCGATTTCGTTCCAATTCACATTCCAAGTAATACTCGGCATGCTAATTACATTGCCAGTTGCCAAATTGCATTATCTCTTATAGTTTCCGAGATATGGACTATCGATAATTTACACCTTAGGCTCTGCTTCTAACTTGGGCCCAAATTGTAAAATGGTCTTATCTATTGGCGATTTCGTTCCAATTCACATTCCAAGTAATATTCGGCATGCTAATTACATTGCCGGTTGCCAAATTGCATTATCTCTTATAGTTTCCGAGATATGGAGTATCGATAATTTACACCTTAGGCTCTGCTTCTAACTTGGGCCCAAATTGTAAAATGGTCTTATCTATTGGCGATTTCGTTCCAATTCACATTCCAAGTAATATTCGGCATGCTAATTACATTGCCGGTTGCCAAATTGCATTATCTCTTATAGTTTCCGAGATATGGACTATCGATAATTTACACCTTAGGCTCTGCTTCTAACTTGGGCCCAAATTGTAAAATGGTCTTCTCTATTGGCGATTTCGTTCCAATTCACATTCCAAGTAATATTCGGCATGCTAATTACATTGCCGGTTGCCAAATTGCATTATCTCTTATAGTTTCCGAGATATGGACTATCGATAATTTACACCTTAGGGTCTGCTTCTAACTTGGGCCCAAATTGTAAAATGGTCTTATCTATTGGCGATTTCGTTCCAATTCACATTCCAAGTAATATTCGGCATGCTAATTACATTGCCGGTTGCCAAATTGCATTATCTCTTATAGTTTCCGAGATATGGACTATCGATAATTTACACCTTAGGCTCTGCTTCTAACTTGGGCCCAAATTGTAAAATGGTCTTATCTATTGGCGATTTCGTTCCAATTCACATTCCAAGTAATATTCGGCATGCTAATTACATTGCCGGTTGCCAAATTGAATTATCTCTTAGAGTTTCCGAGATATGGACTATCGATAATTTACATCTTAGGCTCTGCTTCTAACTTGGGCCCAAATTGTAAAATGGTCTTACCTATTGGCGATTTCGTTCCAATTCACATTCCAAGTAATATTCGGCATGCTAATTACATTGCCGGTTGCCAAATTGCATTATCTCTTATAGTTTCCGAGATATGGACTATCGATAATTTACACCTTAGGCTCTGCTTCTAACTTGGGCCCAAATTGTAAAATGGTCTTATCTATTGGCGATTTCGTTCCAATTCACATTCCAAGTAATATTCGGCATGCTAATTACATTGCCGGTTGCCAAATTGCATTATCTCTTATAGTTTCCGAGATATGGACTATCGATAATTTACACCTTAGGCTCTGCTTCTAACTTGGGCCCAAATTGTAAAATCGTCTTATCTATTGGCGATTTCGTTCCAATTCACATTCCAAGTAATATTCGGCATGCTAATTACATTGCCGGTTGCCAAATTGCATTATCTCTTATAGTTTCCGAGATGTGGACTATCGGTAATTTACACCTTAGGCTATGCTTCTAACTTGGGCCCAAATTGTAAAATGGTCTTATCTATTGGCGATTTCGTTCCAATTCACATTCCAAGTAATATCCGGCATGCTAATCACATTGCCGGTTGCCAAATTGAATTATCTCTTATAGTTTCCGAGATATGGACTATCGATAATTTACACCTTAGGCTCTGCTTCTAACTTGGGCCCAAATTGTAAAATGGTCTTACCTATTGGCGATTTCGTTCCAATTCACATTCCAAGTAATATTCGGCATGCTAATTACATTGCCGGTTGCCAAATTGCATTATCTCTTATAGTTTCCGAGATATGGACTATCGATAATTTACACCTTAGGCTCTGCTTCTAACTTGGGCCCAAATTGTAAAATGGTCTTATCTATTGGCGATTTCGTTCCAATTCACATTCCAAGTAATATTCGGC
The DNA here is from genome assembly GCF_030347505.1 of Rhynchophorus ferrugineus. Lineage (NCBI taxonomy): Eukaryota > Metazoa > Arthropoda > Insecta > Coleoptera > Curculionidae > Rhynchophorus > Rhynchophorus ferrugineus. The sequence goes on from NW_027472878.1 coordinate 42,524, forward strand.
ATGCTAATTACATTGCCGGTTGCCAAATTGCATTATCTCTTATAGTTTCCGAGATATGGACTATCGATAATTTACATCTTAGGCTCTGCTTCTAACTTGGGCCCAAATTGTAAAATCGTCTTATCTATTGGCGATTTCGTTCCAATTCACATTCCAAGTAATATTCGGCATGCTAATTACATTGCCGGTTGCCAAATTGCATTATCTCTTATAGTTTCCGAGATATGGACTATCGATAATTTACACCTTAGGCTCTGCTTCTAACTTGGGCCCAAATTGTAAAATGGTCTTATCTATTGGCGATTTCGTTCCAATTCACATTCCAGGTAATATCCGGCATGCTAATTACATTGCCGGTTGCCAAATTGAATTATCTCTTATAGTTTCCGAGATATGGACTATCGATAATTTACACCTTAGGCTCTGCTTCTAACTTGGGCCCAAATTGTAAAATGGCCTTATCTATTGGCGATTTCGTTCCAATTCACATTCCAAGTAATATTCGGCATGCTAATTACATTGCCGGTTGCCAAATTGCATTATCTCTTATAGTTTCCAAGATATGGACTATCGATAATTTACATCTTAGGCTCTGCTTCTAACTTGGGCCCAAATTGTAAAATGGTCTTATCTATTGGCGATTTCGTTCCAATTAACATTCCAAGTAATATTCGGCATGCTAATTACATTGCCGGTTGCCAAATTGCATTATCTCTTATAGTTTCCGAGATATGGACTATCGATTATTTACACCTTAGGCTCTGCTTCTAACTTTTGCCCAAATTGTAAAATGGTCTTATCTATTGGCGATTTCGTCCCAATTCACATTCCAAGTGACATTCGGCATGCTAATTACATTGCCGGTTGCGAAATTGCATTATCTCTTATAGTTTCCGAGATATGGACTATCAATAATTTACACCTTAGGCTCTGCTTCTAACTTGGGCCCAAATTGTAAAATGGTCTTATCTATTGGCGATTTCGTTCCAATTCACATTCCAAGTAATATTCGGCATGCTAATTACATTGCCGGTTGCCAAATTGCATTATCTCTTATAGTTTCCGAGATATGGACTATCGATAATTTACACCTTAGGCTCTGCTTCTAACTTGGGCCCAAATTGTAAAATGGTCTTATCTATTGGCGATTTCGTTCCAATTCACATTCCAAGTAATATTCGGCATGCTAATTACATTGCCGGTTGCCAAATTGCATTATCTCTTATAGTTTCCGAGATATGGACTATCGATAATTTACACCTTAGGCTCTGCTTCTAACTTGGGCCCAAATTGTAAAATGGTCTTATCTATTGGCGATTTCGTTCCAATTCACACTCCAAGTAATATTCGGCATGCTAATTACATTGCCGGTTGCGAAATTGCATTATCTCTTATAGTTTCCGAGATATGGACTATCAATAATTTACACCTTAGGCTCTGCTTCTAACTTGGGCCCAAATTGTAAAATGGTCTTATCTATTGGCGATTTCGTTCCAATTCACATTCCAAGTAATAATCGGCATGCTAATTACATTGCCGGTTGCCAAATTGCATTATCTCTTATAGTTTCCGAGATATGGACTATCGATAATTTACACCTTAGGCTCTGCTTCTAACTTGGGCCCAAATTGTAAAATGGTCTTATCTATTGGCGATTTCGTCCCAATTCACATTCCAAGTAATATTCGGCATGCTAATTACATTGCCGGTTGCCAAATTGCATTATCTCTTATAGTTTCCGAGATATGGACTATCGATAATTTACACCTTAGGCTCTGCTTCTAACTTGGGCCCAAATTGTAAAATGGTCTTATCTATTGGCGATTTCGTTCCAATTCACATTCCAAGTAATATTCGGCATGCTAATTATATTGCCGGTTGCCAAATTGCATTATCTCTTATAGTTTCCGAGATATGGACTATCAATAATTTACACCTTAGGCTCTGCTTCTAACTTGGGCCCAAATTGTAAAATGGTCTTATCTATTGGCGATTTCGTTCCAATTCACATTCCATGTAATATTCGGCATGCTAATTACATTGCCGGTTGCCAAATTGCATTATCTCTTATAGTTTCCGAGATATGGACTATCGATAATTTACACCTTAGGCTCAGCTTCTAACTTGGGCCCAAATTGTAAAATGGTCTTATCTATTGGCGATTTCGTTCCAATTCACATTCCAAGTAATACTCGGCATGCTAATTACATTGCCGGTTGCCAAATTGCATTATCTCTTATAGTTTCCGAGATATGGACTATCGATAATTTACACCTTAGGCTCTGCTTCTAACTTGGGCCCAAATTGTAAAATGGTCTTATCTATTGGCGATTTCGTTCCAATTCACATTCCAAGTAATATTCGGCATGCTAATTACATTGCCGGTTGCCAAATTGCATTATCTCTTATAGTTTCCGAGATATGGACTATCGATAATTTACACCTTAGGCTCTGCTTCTAACTTGGGCCCAAATTGTAAAATGGCCTTATCTATTGGCGATTTCGTTCCAATTCACATTCCAAGTATTATTCGGCATGCTAATTACATTGCCGGTTGCCAAATTGCATTATCTCTTATAGTTTCCGAGATATGGACTATCGATAATTTACACCTTAGGCTCTGCTTCTAACTTGGGCCCAAATTGTAAAATGGTCTTACCTATTGGCGATTTCGTTCCAATTCACACTCCAAGTAATATTCGGCATGCTAATTACATTGCCGGTTGCGAAATTGCATTATCTCTTATAGTTTCCGAGATATGGACTATCAATAATTTACACCTTAGGCTCTGTTTCTAACGTGGGCCCAAATTGTAAAATGGTCTTATCTATTGGCGATTTCGTTCCAATTCACATTCCAAGTAATATTCGGCATGCTAATTACATTGCCGGTTGCCAAATTGCATTATCTCTTATAGTTTCCGAGATCTGGACTCTCGATAATTTACACCTTAGGCTCTGCTTCTAACTTGGGCCCAAATTGTAAAATGGTCTTATCTATTGGCGATTTCGTTCCAATTCACATTCCAAGTAATATTCGGCATGCTAATTACATTGCCGGTTGCCAAATTGCATTATCTCTTATAGTTTCCGAGATATGGACTATCGATAATTTACACCTTAGGCTCTGCTTCTAACTTGGGCCCAAATTGTAAAATGGTCTTATCTATTGGCGATTTCGTCCCAATTCACATTCCAAGTGATATTCGGCATGCTAATTACATTGCCGACTGCGAAATTGCATTATCTCTGATAGTTTCCGAGATATGGACTATCAATAATTTACACCTTAGGCTCTGCTTCTAACTTGGGCCCAAATTGTAAAATGGTCTTATCTATTGGCGATTTCGTTCCAATTCACATTCCATGTAATATTCGGCATTCTAATTACATTGCCGGTTGCCAAATTGCATTATCTCTTATAGTTTCCGAGATATGGACTATCGATAATTTACACCTTAGGCTCTGCTTCTAACTTGGGCCCAAATTGTAAAATGGTCTTATCTATTGGCGATTTCGTTCCAATTCACATTCCAAGTAATACTCGGCATGCTAATTACATTGCCGCTTGCCAAATTGCATTATCTCTTATAGTTTCCGAGATATGGACTATCGATAATTTACACCTTAGGCTCTGCTTCTAACTTGGGCCCAAATTGTAAAATGGTCATATCTATTGGCGATTTCGTTCCAATTCACATTCCAAGTAATATTCGTAATGCTAATTACATTGCCGGTTGCCAAATTGCATTATCTCTTATAGTTTCCGAGATCTGGACTCTCGATAATTTACACCTTAGGCTCTGCTTCTAACTTGGGCCCAAATTGTAAAATGGTCTTATCTATTGGCGATTTCGTTCCAATTCACATTCCAAGTAATATTCGGCATGCTAATTACATTGCCGGTTGCCAAATTGCATTATCTCTTATAGTTTCCGAGATATGGACTATCGATAATTTACACCTTAGGCTCTGCTTCTAACTTGGGCCCAAATTGTAAAATGGTCTTATCTATTGGCGATTTCGTCCCAATTCACATTCCAAGTGATATTCGGCATGCTAATTACATTGCCGATTGCGAAATTGCATTATCTCTTATAGTTTCCGAGATATGGACTATCAATAATTTACACTTTAGGCTCTGCTTCTAACTTGGGCCCAAATTGTAAAATGGTCTTATCTATTGGCGATTTCGTTCCAATTCACATTCCATGTAATATTCGGCATGCTAATTACATTGCCGGTTGCCAAATTGCATTATCTCTTATAGTTTCCGAGATATGGACTATCGATAATTTACACCTTAGGCTCTGCTTCTAACTTGGGCCCAAATTGTAAAATGGTCTTATCTATTGGCGATTTCGTTCCAATTCACATTCCAAATAATACTCGGCATGCTAATTACATTGCCGGTTGCCAAATTGCATTATCTCTTATAGTTTCCGAGATATGGACTATCGATAATTTACACCTTAGGCTCTGCTTCTAACTTGGGCCCAAATTGTAAAATGGTCTTATCTATTGGCGATTTCGTTCCAATTCACATTCCAAGTAATATTCGGCATGCTAATTACATTGCCGGTTGCCAAATTGCATTATCTCTTATAGTTTCCGAGATATGGACTATCGATAATTTACACCTTAGGCTCTGCTTCTAACTTGGGCCCAAATTGTAAAATGGTCTTATCTATTGGCGATTTCGTTCCAATTCACACTCCAAGTAATATTCGGCATGCTAATTACATTGCCGGTAGCGAAATTGCATTATCTCTTATAGTTTCCGAGATATGGACTATCAATAATTTACACCTTAGGCTCTGCTTCTAACTTGGGCCCAAATTGTAAAATGGTCTTATCTATTGGCGATTTCGTTCCAATTCACATTCCAAGTAATATTCGGCATGCTAATTACATTGCCGTTTGCCAAATTGCATTATCTCTTATAGTTTCCGAGATATGGACTATCGATAATTTACACCTTAGCCTCTGCTTCTAACTTGGGCCCAAATTGTAAAATGGTCTTATCTATTGGCGTTTTCGTTCCAATTCACATTCCAAGTAATATTCGGCATGCTAATTACATTGCCGGTTGCCAAATTGCATTATCTCTTATAGTTTCCGAGATATGGACTATCGATAATTTACACCTTAGGCTCTGCTTCTAACTTGGGCCCAAATTGTAAAATGGTCTTATCTATTGGCGATTTCGTTCCAATTCACATTCCAAGTAATATTCGGCATGCTAATTACATTGCCGGTTGCCAAATTGCATTATCTCTTATAGTTTCCGAGATATGGACTATCGATAATTTACACCTTAGGCTCTGCTTCTAACTTGGGCCCAAATCGTAAAATGGTCTTATCTATTGGCGATTTCGTTCCAATTCACATTCCAAGTAATATTCGGCATGCTAATTACATTGCCGGTTGCCAAATTGCATTATCTCTTATAGTTTCCGAGATATGGACTATCGATAATTTACACCTTAGGCTCTGCTTCTAACTTGGGCCCAAATTGTAAAATGGTCTTATCTATTGGCGATTTCGTTCCAATTCACAATCCAAGTAATATTCGGCATGCTAATTACATTGCCGGTTGCCAAATTGCATTAACTCTTATAGTTTCCGAGATATGGACTATCGATAATTACACCTTAGGCTCTGCTTCTAACTTGGGCCCAAATTGTATAATGGTCTTATCTATTGGCGATTTCGTTCCAATTCACATTCCAAGTAATATTCGGCATGCTAATTACATTGCCGGTTGCCAAATTGCATTATCTCTTATAGTTTCCGAGATATGGACTATCGATAATTTACACCTTAGGCTCTGCTTCTAACTTGGGCCCAAATTGTAAAATGGTCTTATCTATTGGCGATTTCGTTCCAATTCACATTCCAAGTAATATTCGGCATGCTAATTACATTGCCGGTTGCCAAATTGCATTATCTCTTATAGTTTCCGAGATATGGACTATCGATAATTTACACCTTAGGCTCTGCTTCTAACTTGGGCCCAAATTGTAAAATGGTCTTATCTATTGGCGATTTCGTTCCAATTCACATTCCAAGTAATATTCGGCATGCTAATTACATTGCCGGTTGCCAAATTGCATTATCTCTTATAGTTTCCGAGATATGGACTATCGATAATTTACACCTTAGGCTCGGCTTCTAACTTGGGCCCAAATTGTAAAATGGTCTTATCTATTGGCGATTTCGTCCCAATTCACATTCCAAGTGATATTCGGCATGCTAATTACATTGCCGGTTGCGAAATTGCATTATCTCTTATAGTTTCCGAGATATGGACTATCAATAATTTACACCTTAGGCTCTGCTTCTAGGTTCGTCCATCGATCGATGGACGAACCTAATTGTAAAATGGTCTTATCTATTGGCGATTTCGTTCCAATTCACATTCCAAGTAATATTCGGCATGCTAATTACATTGCCGTTTGCCAAATTGCATTATCTCTTATAGTTTCCGAGATATGGACTATCGATAATTTACACCTTAGGCTCTACTTCTAACTTTGGCCCAAATTGTAAAATGGTCTTATCTATTGGCGATTTCGTTCCAATTCACATTCCAAGTAATATTCGGCATGCTAATTACATTGCCGGTTGCCAAATTGCATTATCTCTTATAGTTTCCGAGATATGGACTATCGATAATTTACACCTTAGGCTCTGCTTCTAACTTGGGCCCAAATTGTAAAATGGTCTTATCTATTGGCGATTTCGTTCCAATTCACATTCCAAGTAATATTCGGCATGCTAATTATATTGCCGGTTGCCAAATTGCATTATCTCTTATAGTTTCCGAGATATGGACTATCAATAATTTACACCTTAGGCTCTGCTTCTAACTTGGGCCCAAATTGTAAAATGGTCTTATCTATTGGCGATTTCGTTCCAATTCACATTCCAAGTAATATTCGGCATGCTAATTACATTGCCGGTTGCCAAATTGCATTATCTCTTATAGTTTCCGAGATATGGACTATCGATAATTTACACCTTAGGCTCTGCTTCTAACTTGGGCCCAAATTGTAAAATGGCCTTATCTATTGGCGATTTCGTTCCAATTCACATTCCAAGTAATATTCGGCATGCTAATTACATTGCCGGTTGCCAAATTGCATTATCTCTTATAGTTTCCAAGATATGGACTATCGATAATTTACACCTTAGGCTCTGCTTCTAACTTGGACCCAAATTGTAAAATGGTCTTACCTATTGGCGATTTCGTTCCAATTCACACCACAAGTAATATTCGGCATGCTAATTACATTGCCGGTTGCGAAATTGCATTATCTCTTATAGTTTCCGAGATATGGACTATCAATTATTTACACCTTAGGCTCTGCTTCTAACTTGGGCCCAAATTGTAAAATGGTCTTATCTATTGGCGATTTCGTTCCAATTCACATTCCAAGTAATATTCGGCATGCTAATTCCATTGCCGGTTGCCAAATTGCATTATCTCTTATAGTTTCCGAGATATGGACTCTCGATAATTTACACCTTAGGCTCTGCTTCTAACTTGGGCCCAAATTGTAAAATGGTCTTATCTATTGGCGATTTCGTTCCAATTCACATTCCAAGTAATATTCGGCATGCTAATTACATTGCCGGTTGCCAAATTGCATTATCTCTTATAGTTTCCGAGATATGGACTATCTATAATTTACATCTTAGGCTCTGCTTCTAACTTGGGCCCAAATTGTAAAATCGTCATATCTATTGGCGATTTCGTTCCAATTCACATTCCAAGTAATATTCGGCATGCTAATTACATTGCCGGTTGCCAAATTGCATTATCTCTTATAGTTTCCGAGATATGGACTATCGATAATTTACACCTTAGGCTCAGCTTCTAACTTGGGCCCAAATTGTAAAATGGTCTTATCCATTGGCGATTTCGTTCCAATTCACATTCCAAGTAATATCCGGCATGCTAATTACATTGCCGGTTGCCAAATTGCATTATCTCTTATAGTTTCCGAGATATGGACTATCAATAATTTACACCTTAGGCTCTGCTTCTAACTTGGGCCCAAATTGTAAAATGGCCTTATCTATTGGCGATTTCGTTCCAATTCACATTCCAAGTAATATTCGGCATGCTAATTACATTGCCGGTTGCCAAATTGCATTATCTCTTATAGTTTCCGAGATATGGACTATCGATAATTTACACCTGAGGCTCTGCTTCTAACTTGGGCCCAAATTGTAAAATGGTCTTATCTATTGGCGATTTCGTCCCAATTCACATTCCAAGTAATATTCGGCATGCTAATTACATTGCCGGTTGCCAAATTGCATTATCTCTTATAGTTTCCGAGATATGGACTATCGATAATTTACACCTTAGGCTCTGCTTCTAACTTGGGCCCAAATTGTAAAATGGTCTTATCTATTGGCGATTTCGTTCCAATTCACATTCCAAGTAATATTCGGCATGCTAATTACATTGCCGGTTGCCAAATTGCATTATCTCTTATAGTTTCCGAGATATGGACTATCAATAATTTACACCTTAGGCTCTGCTTCTAACTTGGGCCCAAATTGTAAAATGGTCTTATCTATTGGCGATTTCGTTCCAATTCACATTCCATGTAATATTCGGCATGCTAATTACATTGCCGGTTGCCAAATTGCATTATCTCTTATAGTTTCCGAGATATGGACTATCGATAATTTACACCTTAGGCTCTGCTTCTAACTTGGGCCCAAATTGTAAAATGGTCTTATCTATTGGCGATTTCGTTCCAATTCACATTCCAAGTAATACTCGGCATGCTAATTACATTGCCGGTTGCCAAATTGCATTATCTCTTATAGTTTCCGAGATATGGACTATCGATAATTTACACCTTAGGCTCTGCTTCTAACTTGGGCCCAAATTGTAAAATGGTCTTATCTATTGGCGATTTCGTTCCAATTCACATCCCAAGTAATATTCGGCATGCTAATTACATTGCCGGTTGCCAAATTGCATTATCTCTTATAGTTTCCGAGATATGGACTATCGATAAATTACACCTTAGGCTCTGCTTCTAACTTGGGCCCAAATTGTAAAATGGCCTTATCTATTGGCGATTTCGTTCCAATTCACATTCCAAGTAATATTCGGCATGCTAATTACATTGCCGGTTGCCAAATTGCATTATCTCTTATAGTTTCCGAGATATGGACTATCGATAATTTACACCTTAGGCTCTGCTTCTAACTTGGGCCCAAATTGTAAAATGGTCTTACCTATTGGCGATTTCGTTCCAATTCACACTCCAAGTAATATTCGGCATGCTAATTACATTGCCGGTTGCGAAATTGCATTATCTCTTATAGTTTCCGAGATATGGACTATCAATAATTTACACCTTAGGCTCTGTTTCTAACGTGGGCCCAAATTGTAAAATGGTCTTATCTATTGGCGATTTCGTTCCAATTCACATTCCAAGTAATATTCGGCATGCTAATTACATTGCCGGTTGCCAAATTGCATTATCTCTTATATTTTCCGAGATCTGGACTCTCGATAATTTACACCTTAGGCTCTGCTTCTAACTTGGGCCCAAATTGTAAAATGGTCTTATCTATTGGCGATTTCGTTCCAATTCACATTCCAAGTAATATTCGGCATGCTAATTACATTGCCGGTTGCCAAATTGCATTATCTCTTATAGTTTCCGAGATATGGACTATCGATAATTTACACCTTAGGCTCTGCTTCTAACTTGGGCCCAAATTGTAAAATGGTCTTATCTATTGGCGATTTCGTCCCAATTCACATTCCAAGTGATATTCGGCATGCTAATTACATTGCCGATTGCGAAATTGCATTATCTCTTATAGTTTCCGAGATATGGACTATCAATAATTTACACCTTAGGCTCCGCTTCTAACTTGGGCCCAAATTGTAAAATGGTCTTATCTATTGGCGATTTCGTTCCAATTCACATTCCATGTAATATTCGGCATGCTAATTACATTGCCGGTTGCCAAATTGCATTATCTCTTATAGTTTCCGAGATATGGACTATCGATAATTTACACCTTAGGCTCTGCTTCTAACTTGGGCCCAAATTGTAAAATGGTCTTATCTATTGGCGATTTCGTTCCAATTCACATTCCAAGTAATACTCGGCATGCTAATTACATTGCCGGTTGCCAAATTGCATTATCTCTTATAGTTTCCGAGATATGGAATATCGATAATTTACACCTTAGGCTCTGCTTCTAACTTGGGCCCAAATTGTAAAATGGTCTTATCTATTGGCGATTTCGTTCCAATTCACATTCCAAGTAATATTCGGCATGCTAATTACATTGCCGGTTGCCAAATTGCATTATCTCTTATAGTTTCCGAGATCTGGACTCTCGATAATTTACACCTTAGGCTCTGCTTCTAACTTGGGCCCAAATTGTAAAATGGTCTTATCTATTGGCGATTTCGTTCCAATTCACATTCCAAGTAATATTCGGAATGCTAATTACATTGCCGGTTGCCAAATTGCATTATCTCTTATAGTTTCCGAGATATGGACTATCGATAATTTACACCTTAGGCTCTGCTTCTAACTTGGGCCCAAATTGTAAAATGGTCTTATCTATTGGCGATTTCGTTCCAATTCACATTCCAAGTAATATTCGGCATGCTAATTATATTGCCGGTTGCCAAATTGCATTATCTCTTATAGTTTCCGAGATATGGACTATCAATAATTTACACCTTAGGCTCTGCTTCTAACTTGGGCCCAAATTGTAAAATGGTTTTATCTATTGGCGATTTCGTTCCAATTCACATTCCAAGTAATATTCGGCATGCTAATTACATTGCCGGTTGCCAAATTGCATTATCTCTTATAGTTTCCGAGATATGGACTATCGATAATTTACACCTTAGGCTCTGCTTCTAACTTGGGCCCAAATTGTAAAATGGCCTTATCTATTGGCGATTTCGTTCCAATTCACATTCCAAGTAATATTCGGCATGCTAATTACATTGCCGGTTGCCAAATTGCATTATCTCTTATAGTTTCCAAGATATGGACTATCGATAATTTACACCTTAGGCTCTGCTTCTAACTTGGACCCAAATTGTAAAATGGTCTTACCTATTGGCGATTTCGTTCCAATTCACACCACAAGTAATATTCGGCATGCTAATTACATTGCCGGTTGCGAAATTGCATTATCTCTTATAGTTTCCGAGATATGGACTATCAATTATTTACACCTTAGGCTCTGCTTCTAACTTGGGCCCAAATTGTAAAATGGTCTTATCTATTGGCGATTTCGTTCCAATTCACATTCCAAGTAATATTCGGCATGCTAATTCCATTGCCGGTTGCCAAATTGCATTATCTCTTATAGTTTCCGAGATATGGACTCTCGATAATTTACACCTTAGGCTCTGCTTCTAACTTGGGCCCAAATTGTAAAATGGTCTTATCTATTGGCGATTTCGTTCCAATTCACATTCCAAGTAATATTCGGCATGCTAATTACATTGCCGGTTGCCAAATTGCATTATCTCTTATAGTTTCCGAGATATGGACTATCGATAATTTACATCTTAGGCTCTGCTTCTAACTTGGGCCCAAATTGTAAAATCGTCTTATCTATTGGCGATTTCGTTCCAATTCACATTCCAAGTAATATTCGGCATGCTAATTACATTGCCGGTTGCCAAATTGCATTATCTCTTATAGTTTCCGAGATATGGACTATCGATAATTTACACCTTAGGCTCAGCTTCTAACTTGGGCCCAAATTGTAAAATGGTCTTATCCATTGGCGATTTCGTTCCAATTCACATTCCAAGTAATATCCGGCATGCTAATTACATTGCCGGTTGCCAAATTGCATTATCTCTTATAGTTTCCGAGATATGGACTATCAATAATTTACACCTTAGGCTCTGCTTCTAACTTGGGCCCAAATTGTAAAATGGCCTTATCTATTGGCGATTTCGTTCCAATTCACATTCCAAGTAATATTCGGCATGCTAATTACATTGCCGGTTGCCAAATTGCATTATCTCTTATAGTTTCCGAGATATGGACTATCGATAATTTACACCTGAGGCTCTGCTTCTAACTTGGGCCCAAATTGTAAAATGGTCTTATCTATTGGCGATTTCGTCCCAATTCACATTCCAAGTAATATTCGGCATGCTAATTACATTGCCGGTTGCCAAATTGCATTATCTCTTATAGTTTCCGAGATATGGACTATCGATAATTTACACCTTAGGCTCTGCTTCTAACTTGGGCCCAAATTGTAAAATGGTCTTATCTATTGGCGATTTCGTTCCAATTCACATTCCAAGTAATATTCGGCATGCTAATTACATTGCCGGTTGCCAAATTGCATTATCTCTTATAGTTTCCGAGATATGGACTATCAATAATTTACACCTTAGGCTCTGCTTCTAACTTGGGCCCAAATTGTAAAATGGTCTTATCTATTGGCGATTTCGTTCCAATTCACATTCCATGTAATATTCGGCATGCTAATTACATTGCCGGTTGCCAAATTGCATTATCTCTTATAGTTTCCGAGATATGGACTATCGATAATTTACACCTTAGGCTCTGCTTCTAACTTGGGCCCAAATTGTAAAATGGTCTTATCTATTGGCGATTTCGTTCCAATTCACATTCCAAGTAATACTCGGCATGCTAATTACATTGCCGGTTGCCAAATTGCATTATCTCTTATAGTTTCCGAGATATGGACTATCGATAATTTACACCTTAGGCTCTGCTTCTAACTTGGGCCCAAATTGTAAAATGGTCTTATCTATTGGCGATTTCGTTCCAATTCACATTCCAAGTAATATTCGGCATGCTAATTACATTGCCGGTTGCCAAATTGCATTATCTCTTATAGTTTCCGAGATATGGACTATCGATAAATTACACCTTAGGCTCTGCTTCTAACTTGGGCCCAAATTGTAAAATGGCCTTATCTATTGGCGATTTCGTTCCAATTCACATTCCAAGTAATATTCGGCATGCTAATTACATTGCCGGTTGCCAAATTGCATTATCTCTTATAGTTTCCGAGATATGGACTATCGATAATTTACACCTTAGGCTCTGCTTCTAACTTGGGCCCAAATTGTAAAATGGTCTTACCTATTGGCGATTTCGTTCCAATTCACACTCCAAGTAATATTCGGCATGCTAATTACAATGCCGGTTGCGAAATTGCATTATCTCTTATAGTTTCCGAGATATGGACTATCAATAATTTACACCTTAGGCTCTGTTTCTAACGTGGGCCCAAATTGTAAAATGGTCTTATCTATTGGCGATTTCGTTCCAATTCACATTCCAAGTAATATTCGGCATGCTAATTACATTGCCGGTTGCCAAATTGCATTATCTCTTATATTTTCCGAGATCTGGACTCTCGATAATTTACACCTTAGGCTCTGCTTCTAACTTGGGCCCAAATTGTAAAATGGTCTTATCTATTGGCGATTTCGTTCCAATTCACATTCCAAGTAATATTCGGCATGCTAATTACATTGCCGGTTGCCAAATTGCATTATCTCTTATAGTTTCCGAGATATGGACTATCGATAATTTACACCTTAGGCTCTGCTTCTAACTTGGGCCCAAATTGTAAAATGGTCTTATCTATTGGCGATTTCGTCCCAATTCACATTCCAAGTGATATTCGGCATGCTAATTACATTGCCGATTGCGAAATTGCATTATCTCTTATAGTTTCCGAGATATGGACTATCAATAATTTACACCTTAGGCTCTGCTTCTAACTTGGGCCCAAATTGTAAAATGGTCTTATCTATTGGCGATTTCGTTCCAATTCACATTCCATGTAATATTCGGCATGCTAATTACATTGCCGGTTGCCAAATTGCATTATCTCTTATAGTTTCCGAGATATGGACTATCGATAATTTACACCTTAGGCTCTGCTTCTAACTTGGGCCCAAATTGTAAAATGGTCTTATCTATTGGCGATTTCGTTCCAATTCACATTCCAAGTAATACTCGGCATGCTAATTACATTGCCGGTTGCCAAATTGCATTATCTCTTATAGTTTCCGAGATATGGAATATCGATAATTTACACCTTAGGCTCTGCTTCTAACTTGGGCCCAAATTGTAAAATGGTCTTATCTATTGGCGATTTCGTTCCAATTCACATTCCAAGTAATATTCGGCATGCTAATTACATTGCCGGTTGCCAAATTGCATTATCTCTTATAGTTTCCGAGATCTGGACTCTCGATAATTTACACCTTAGGCTCTGCTTCTAACTTGGGCCCAAATTGTAAAATGGTCTTATCTATTGGCGATTTCGTTCCAATTCCATTCCAAGTAATATTCGGCATGCTAATTACATTGCCGGTTGCCAAATTGCATTATCTCTTATAGTTTCCGAGATATGGACTATCGATAATTTACACCTTAGGCTCTGCTTCTAACTTGGGCCCAAATTGTAAAATGGTCTTATCTATTGGCGATTTCGTCCCAATTCACATTCCAAGTGATATTCGGCATGCTAATTACATTGCCGATTGCGAAATTGCATTATCTCTTATAGTTTCCGAGATATGGACTATCAATAATTTACACTTTAGGCTCTGCTTCTAACTTGGGCCCAAATTGTAAAATGGTCTTATCTATTGGCGATTTCGTTCCAATTCACATTCCATGTAATATTCGGCATGCTAATTACATTGCCGGTTGCCAAATTGCATTATCTCTTATAGTTTCCGAGATATGGACTATCGATAATTTACACCTTAGGCTCTGCTTCTAACTTGGGCCCAAATTGTAAAATGGTCTTATCTATTGGCGATTTCGTTCCAATTCACATTCCAAATAATACTCGGCATGCTAATTACATTGCCGGTTGCCAATTGCATTATCTCTTATAGTTTCCGAGATATGGACTATCGATAATTTACACCTTAGGCTCTGCTTCTAACTTGGGCCCAAATTGTAAAATGGTCTTATCTATTGGCGATTTCGTTCCAATTCACATTCCAAGTAATATTCGGCATGCTAATTACATTGCCGGTTGCCAAATTGCATTATCTCTTATAGTTTCCGAGATATGGACTATCTATAATTTACATCTTAGGCTCTGCTTCTAACTTGGGCCCAAATTGTAAAATCGTCTTATCTATTGGCGATTTCGTTCCAATTCACATTCCAAGTAATATTCGGCATGCTAATTACATTGCCGGTTGCCAAATTGCATTATCTCTTATAGTTTCCGAGATATGGACTATCGATAATTTACACCTTAGGCTCAGCTTCTAACTTGGGCCCAAATTGTAAATGGTCTTATCCATTGGCGATTTCGTTCCAATTCACATTCCAAGTAATATCCGGCATGCTAATTACATTGCCGGTTGCCAAATTGCATTATCTCTTATAGTTTCCGAGATATGGACTATCAATAATTTACACCTTAGGCTCTGCTTCTAACTTGGGCCCAAATTGTAAAATGGTCTTATCTATTGGCGATTTCGTTCCAATTCACATTCCAAGTAATATTCGGCATGCTAATTACATTGCCGGTTGCCAAATTGCATTATCTCTTATAGTTTCCGAGATATGGACTATCGATAATTTACACCTTAGGCTCTGCTTCTAACTTGGGCCCAAATTGTAAAATGGTCTTATCTATTGGCGATTTCGTCCCAATTCACATTCCAAGTAATATTCGGCATGCTAATTACATTGCCGGTTGCCAAATTGCATTATCTCTTATAGTTTCCGAGATATGGACTATCGATAATTTACACCTTAGGCTCTGCTTCTAACTTGGGCCCAAATTGTAAAATGGTCTTATCTATTGGCGATTTCGTTCCAATTCACATTCCAAGTAATATTCGGCATGCTAATTACATTGCCGGTTGCCAAATTGCATTATCTCTTATAGTTTCCGAGATATGGACTATCAATAATTTACACCTTAGGCTCTGCTTCTAACTTGGGCCCAAATTGTAAAATGGTCTTATCTATTGGCGATTTCGTTCCAATTCACATTCCATGTAATATTCGGTATGCTAATTACATTGCCGGTTGCCAAATTGCATTATCTCTTATAGTTTCCGAGATATGGACTATCGATAATTTACACCTTAGGCTCTGCTTCTAACTTGGGCCCAAATTGTAAAATGGTCTTATCTATTGGCGATTTCGTTCCAATTCACATTCCAAGTAATACTCGGCATGCTAATTACATTGCCGGTTGCCAAATTGCATTATCTCTTATAGTTTCCGAGATATGGACTATCGATAATTTACACCTTAGGCTCTGCTTCTAACTTGGGCCCAAATTGTAAAATGGTCTTATCTATTGGCGATTTCGTTCCAATTCACATTCCAAGTAATATTCGACATGCTAATTACATTGCCGGTTGCCAAATTGCATTATCTCTTATAGTTTCCGAGATATGGACTATCGATAATTTACACCTTAGGCTCTGCTTCTAACTTGGGCCCAAATTGTAAAATGGCCTTATCTATTGGCGATTTCGTTCCAATTCACATTCCAAGTAATATTCGGCATGCTAATTACATTGCCGGTTGCGAAATTGCATTATCTCTTATAGTTTCCGAGATATGGACTATCGATAATTTACACCTTAGGCTCTGCTTCTAACTTGGGCCCAAATTGTAAAATGGTCTTACCTATTGGCGATTTCGTTCCAATTCACACTCCAAGTAATATTCGGCATGCTAATTACATTGCCGGTTGCGAAATTGCATTATCTCTTATAGTTTCCGAGATATGGACTATCAATAATTTACACCTTAGGCTCTGTTTCTAACGTGGGCCCAAATTGTAAAATGGTCTTATCTATTGGCGATTTCGTTCCAATTCACATTCCAAGTAATATTCGGCATGCTAATTACATTGCCGGTTGCCAAATTGCATTATCTCTTATAGTTTCCGAGATCTGGACTCTCGATAATTTACACCTTAGGCTCTGCTTCTAACTTGGGCCCAAATTGTAAAATGGTCTTATCTATTGGCGATTTCGTTCCAATTCACATTCCAAGTAATATTCGGCATGCTAATTACATTGCCGGTTGCCAAATTGCATTATCTCTTATAGTTTCCGAGATATGGACTATCGATAATTTACACCTTAGGCTCTGCTTCTAACTTGGGCCCAAATTGTAAAATGGTCTTATCTATTGGCGATTTCGTCCCAATTCACATTCCAAGTGATATTCGGCATGCTAATTACATTGCCGATTGCGAAATTGCATTATCTCTTATAGTTTCCGAGATATGGACTATCAATAATTTACACCTTAGGCTCTGCTTCTAACTTGGGCCCAAATTGTAAAATGGTCTTATCTATTGGCGATTTCGTTCCAATTCACATTCCATGTAATATTCGGCATGCTAATTACATTGCCGGTTGCCAAATTGCATTATCTCTTATAGTTTCCGAGATATGGACTATCGATAATTTACACCTTAGGCTCTGCTTCTAACTTGGGCCCAAATTGTAAAATGGTCTTATCTATTGGCGATTTCGTTCCAATTCACATTCCAAGTAATACTCGGCATGCTAATTACATTGCCGGTTGCCAAATTGCATTATCTCTTATAGTTTCCGAGATATGGACTATCGATAATTTACACCTTAGGCTCTGCTTCTAACTTGGGCCCAAATTGTAAAATGGTCTTATCTATTGGCGATTTCGTTCCAATTCACATTCCAAGTAATATTCGGCATGCTAATTACATTGCCGGTTGCCAAATTGCATTATCTCTTATAGTTTCCGAGATCTGGACTCTCGATAATTTACACCTTAGGCTCTGCTTCTAACTTGGGCCCAAATTGTAAAATGGTCTTATCTATTGGCGATTTCGTTCCAATTCACATTCCAAGTAATATTCGGCATGCTAATTACATTGCCGGTTGCCAAATTGCATTATCTCTTATAGTTTCCGAGATATGGACTATCGATAATTTACACCTTAGGCTCTGCTTCTAACTTGGGCCCAAATTGTAAAATCGTCTTATCTATTGGCGATTTCGTTCCAATTCACATTCCAAGTAATATTCGGCATGCTAATTACATTGCCGGTTGCCAAATTGCATTATCTCTTATAGTTTCCGAGATATGGACTATCGATAATTTACACCTTAGGCTCAGCTTCTAACTTGGGCCCAAATTGTAAAATGGTCTTATCCATTGGCGATTTCGTTCCAATTCACATTCCAAGTAATATCCGGCATGCTAATTACATTGCCGGTTGCCAAATTGCATTATCTCTTATAGTTTCCGAGATATGGACTATCAATAATTTACACCTTAGGCTCTGCTTCTAACTTGGGCCCAAATTGTAAAATGGTCTTATCTATTGGCGATTTCGTTCCAATTCACATTCCAAGTAATATTCGGCATGCTAATTACATTGCCGGTTGCCAAATTGCATTATCTCTTATAGTTTCCGAGATATGGACTATCGATAATTTACACCTTAGGCTCTGCTTCTAACTTGGGCCCAAATTGTAAAATGGTCTTATCTATTGGCGATTTCGTCCCAATTCACATTCCAAGTAATATTCGGCATGCTAATTACATTGCCGGTTGCCAAATTGCATTATCTCTTATAGTTTCCGAGATATGGACTATCGATAATTTACACCTTAGGCTCTGCTTCTAACTTGGGCCCAAATTGTAAAATGGTCTTATCTATTGGCGATTTCGTTCCAATTCACATTCCAAGTAATATTCGGCATGCTAATTACATTGCCGGTTGCCAAATTGCATTATCTCTTATAGTTTCCGAGATATGGACTATCAATAATTTACACCTTAGGCTCTGCTTCTAACTTGGGCCCAAATTGTAAAATGGTCTTATCTATTGGCGATTTCGTTCCAATTCACATTCCATGTAATATTCGGCATGCTAATTACATTGCCGGTTGCCAAATTGCATTATCTCTTATAGTTTCCGAGATATGGACTATCGATAATTTACACCTTAGGCTCTGCTTCTAACTTGGGCCCAAATTGTAAAATGGTCTTATCTATTGGCGATTTCGTTCCAATTCACATTCCAAGTAATACTCGGCATGCTAATTACATTGCCGGTTGCCAAATTGCATTATCTCTTATAGTTTCCGAGATATGGACTATCGATAATTTACACCTTAGGCTCTGCTTCTAACTTGGGCCCAAATTGTAAAATGGTCTTATCTATTGGCGATTTCGTTCCAATTCACATTCCAAGTAATATTCGGCATGCTAATTACATTGCCGGTTGCCAAATTGCATTATCTCTTATAGTTTCCGAGATATGGACTATCGATAATTTACACCTTAGGCTCTGCTTCTAACTTGGGCCCAAATTGTAAAATGGCCTTATCTATTGGCGATTTCGTTCCAATTCACATTCCAAGTAATATTCGGCATGCTAATTACATTGCCGGTTGCCAAATTGCATTATCTCTTATAGTTTCCGAGATATGGACTATCGATAATTTACACCTTAGGCTCTGCTTCTAACTTGGGCCCAAATTGTAAAATGGTCTTACCTATTGGCGATTTCGTTCCAATTCACACTCCAAGTAATATTCGGCATGCTAATTACATTGCCGGTTGCGAAATTGCATTATCTCTTATAGTTTCCGAGATATGGACTATCAATAATTTACACCTTAGGCTCTGTTTCTAACGTGGGCCCAAATTGTAAAATGGTCTTATCTATTGGCGATTTCGTTCCAATTCACATTCCAAGTAATATTCGGCATGCTAATTACATTGCCGGTTGCCAAATTGCATTATCTCTTATAGTTTCCGAGATCTGGACTCTCGATAATTTACACCTTAGGCTCTGCTTCTAACTTGGGCCCAAATTGTAAAATGGTCTTATCTATTGGCGATTTCGTTCCAATTCACATTCCAAGTAATATTCGGCATGCTAATTACATTGCCGGTTGCCAAATTGCATTATCTCTTATAGTTTCCGAGATATGGACTATCGATAATTTACACCTTAGGCTCTGCTTCTAACTTGGGCCCAAATTGTAAAATGGTCTTATCTATTGGCGATTTCGTCCCAATTCACATTCCAAGTGATATTCGGCATGCTAATTACATTGCCGATTGCGAAATTGCATTATCTCTTATAGTTTCCGAGATATGGACTATCAATAATTTACACCTTAGGCTCTGCTTCTAACTTGGGCCCAAATTGTAAAATGGTCTTATCTATTGGCGATTTCGTTCCAATTCACATTCCATGTAATATTCGGCATGCTAATTACATTGCCGGTTGCCAAATTGCATTATCTCTTATAGTTTCCGAGATATGGACTATCGATAATTTACACCTTAGGCTCTGCTTCTAACTTGGGCCCAAATTGTAAAATGGTCTTATCTATTGGCGATTTCGTTCCAATTCACATTCCAAGTAATACTCGGCATGCTAATTACATTGCCGGTTGCCAAATTGCATTATCTCTTATAGTTTCCGAGATATGGACTATCGATAATTTACACCTTAGGCTCTGCTTCTAACTTGGGCCCAAATTGTAAAATGGTCTTATCTATTGGCGATTTCGTTCCAATTCACAATCCAAGTAATATTCGGCATGCTAATTACATTGCCGGTTGCCAAATTGCATTATCTCTTATAGTTTCCGAGATATGGACTATCGATAATTTACACCTTAGGCTCTGCTTCTAACTTGGGCCCAAATTGTAAAATGGTCTTATCTATTGGCGATTTCGTTCCAATTCACATTCCAAATAATACTCGGCATGCTAATTACATTGCCGGTTGCCAAATTGCATTATCTCTTATAGTTTCCGAGATATGGACTATCGATAATTTACACCT
This sequence comes from Rhynchophorus ferrugineus, assembly GCF_030347505.1. NCBI lineage: Eukaryota > Metazoa > Arthropoda > Insecta > Coleoptera > Curculionidae > Rhynchophorus > Rhynchophorus ferrugineus. The sequence goes on from NW_027472878.1 coordinate 63,404, forward strand.
TAGGCTCTGCTTCTAACTTGGGCCCAAATTGTAAAATGGTCTTATCTATTGGCGATTTCGTTCCAATTCACATTCCAAGTAATATTCGGCATGCTAATTACATTGCCGGTTGCCAAATTGCATTATCTCTTATAGTTTCCGAGATATGGACTATCTATAATTTACATCTTAGGCTCTGCTTCTAACTTGGGCCCAAATTGTAAAATCGTCTTATCTATTGGCGATTTCGTTCCAATTCACATTCCAAGTAATATTCGGCATGCTAATTACATTGCCGGTTGCCAAATTGCATTATCTCTTATAGTTTCCGAGATATGGACTATCGATAATTTACACCTTAGGCTCAGCTTCTAACTTGGGCCCAAATTGTAAAATGGTCTTATCCATTGGCGATTTCGTTCCAATTCACATTCCAAGTAATATCCGGCATGCTAATTACATTGCCGGTTGCCAAATTGCATTATCTCTTATAGTTTCCGAGATATGGACTATCAATAATTTACACCTTAGGCTCTGCTTCTAACTTGGGCCCAAATTGTAAAATGGTCTTATCTATTGGCGATTTCGTTCCAATTCACATTCCAAGTAATATTCGGCATGCTAATTACATTGCCGGTTGCCAAATTGCATTATCTCTTATAGTTTCCGAGATATGGACTATCGATAATTTACACCTTAGGCTCTGCTTCTAACTTGGGCCCAAATTGTAAAATGGTCTTATCTATTGGCGATTTCGTCCCAATTCACATTCCAAGTAATATTCGGCATGCTAATTACATTGCCGGTTGCCAAATTGCATTATCTCTTATAGTTTCCGAGATATGGACTATCGATAATTTACACCTTAGGCTCTGCTTCTAACTTGGGCCCAAATTGTAAAATGGTCTTATCTATTGGCGATTTCGTTCCAATTCACATTCCAAGTAATATTCGGCATGCTAATTACATTGCCGGTTGCCAAATTGCATTATCTCTTATAGTTTCCGAGATATGGACTATCAATAATTTACACCTTAGGCTCTGCTTCTAACTTGGGCCCAAATTGTAAAATGGTCTTATCTATTGGCGATTTCGTTCCAATTCACATTCCATGTAATATTCGGCATGCTAATTACATTGCCGGTTGCCAAATTGCATTATCTCTTATAGTTTCCGAGATATGGACTATCGATAATTTACACCTTAGGCTCTGCTTCTAACTTGGGCCCAAATTGTAAAATGGTCTTATCTATTGGCGATTTCGTTCCAATTCACATTCCAAGTAATACTCGGCATGCTAATTACATTGCCGGTTGCCAAATTGCATTATCTCTTATAGTTTCCGAGATATGGACTATCGATAATTTACACCTTAGGCTCTGCTTCTAACTTGGGCCCAAATTGTAAAATGGTCTTATCTATTGGCGATTTCGTTCCAATTCACATTCCAAGTAATATTCGACATGCTAATTACATTGCCGGTTGCCAAATTGCATTATCTCTTATAGTTTCCGAGATATGGACTATCGATAATTTACACCTTAGGCTCTGCTTCTAACTTGGGCCCAAATTGTAAAATGGCCTTATCTATTGGCGATTTCGTTCCAATTCACATTCCAAGTAATATTCGGCATGCTAATTACATTGCCGGTTGCCAAATTGCATTATCTCTTATAGTTTCCGAGATATGGACTATCGATAATTTACACCTTAGGCTCTGCTTCTAACTTGGGCCCAAATTGTAAAATGGTCTTACCTATTGGCGATTTCGTTCCAATTCACACTCCAAGTAATATTCGGCATGCTAATTACATTGCCGGTTGCGAAATTGCATTATCTCTTATAGTTTCCGAGATATGGACTATCAATAATTTACACCTTAGGCTCTGTTTCTAACGTGGGCCCAAATTGTAAAATGGTCTTATCTATTGGCGATTTCGTTCCAATTCACATTCCAAGTAATATTCGGCATGCTAATTACATTGCCGGTTGCCAAATTGCATTATCTCTTATAGTTTCCGAGATCTGGACTCTCGATAATTTACACCTTAGGCTCTGCTTCTAACTTGGGCCCAAATTGTAAAATGGTCTTATCTATTGGCGATTTCGTTCCAATTCACATTCCAAGTAATATTCGGCATGCTAATTACATTGCCGGTTGCCAAATTGCATTATCTCTTATAGTTTCCGAGATATGGACTATCGATAATTTACACCTTAGGCTCTGCTTCTAACTTGGGCCCAAATTGTAAAATGGTCTTATCTATTGGCGATTTCGTCCCAATTCACATTCCAAGTGATATTCGGCATGCTAATTACATTGCCGATTGCGAAATTGCATTATCTCTTATAGTTTCCGAGATATGGACTATCAATAATTTACACCTTAGGCTCTGCTTCTAACTTGGGCCCAAATTGTAAAATGGTCTTATCTATTGGCGATTTCGTTCCAATTCACATTCCATGTAATATTCGGCATGCTAATTACATTGCCGGTTGCCAAATTGCATTATCTCTTATAGTTTCCGAGATATGGACTATCGATAATTTACACCTTAGGCTCTGCTTCTAACTTGGGCCCAAATTGTAAAATGGTCTTATCTATTGGCGATTTCGTTCCAATTCACATTCCAAGTAATACTCGGCATGCTAATTACATTGCCGGTTGCCAAATTGCATTATCTCTTATAGTTTCCGAGATATGGACTATCGATAATTTACACCTTAGGCTCTGCTTCTAACTTGGGCCCAAATTGTAAAATGGTCTTATCTATTGGCGATTTCGTTCCAATTCACATTCCAAGTAATATTCGGCATGCTAATTACATTGCCGGTTGCCAAATTGCATTATCTCTTATAGTTTCCGAGATCTGGACTCTCGATAATTTACACCTTAGGCTCTGCTTCTAACTTGGGCCCAAATTGTAAAATGGTCTTATCTATTGGCGATTTCGTTCCAATTCACATTCCAAGTAATATTCGGCATGCTAATTACATTGCCGGTTGCCAAATTGCATTATCTCTTATAGTTTCCGAGATATGGACTATCGATAATTTACACCTTAGGCTCTGCTTCTAACTTGGGCCCAAATTGTAAAATCGTCTTATCTATTGGCGATTTCGTTCCAATTCACATTCCAAGTAATATTCGGCATGCTAATTACATTGCCGGTTGCCAAATTGCATTATCTCTTATAGTTTCCGAGATATGGACTATCGATAATTTACACCTTAGGCTCAGCTTCTAACTTGGGCCCAAATTGTAAAATGGTCTTATCCATTGGCGATTTCGTTCCAATTCACATTCCAAGTAATATCCGGCATGCTAATTACATTGCCGGTTGCCAAATTGCATTATCTCTTATAGTTTCCGAGATATGGACTATCAATAATTTACACCTTAGGCTCTGCTTCTAACTTGGGCCCAAATTGTAAAATGGTCTTATCTATTGGCGATTTCGTTCCAATTCACATTCCAAGTAATATTCGGCATGCTAATTACATTGCCGGTTGCCAAATTGCATTATCTCTTATAGTTTCCGAGATATGGACTATCGATAATTTACACCTTAGGCTCTGCTTCTAACTTGGGCCCAAATTGTAAAATGGTCTTATCTATTGGCGATTTCGTCCCAATTCACATTCCAAGTAATATTCGGCATGCTAATTACATTGCCGGTTGCCAAATTGCATTATCTCTTATAGTTTCCGAGATATGGACTATCGATAATTTACACCTTAGGCTCTGCTTCTAACTTGGGCCCAAATTGTAAAATGGTCTTATCTATTGGCGATTTCGTTCCAATTCACATTCCAAGTAATATTCGGCATGCTAATTACATTGCCGGTTGCCAAATTGCATTATCTCTTATAGTTTCCGAGATATGGACTATCAATAATTTACACCTTAGGCTCTGCTTCTAACTTGGGCCCAAATTGTAAAATGGTCTTATCTATTGGCGATTTCGTTCCAATTCACATTCCATGTAATATTCGGCATGCTAATTACATTGCCGGTTGCCAAATTGCATTATCTCTTATAGTTTCCGAGATATGGACTATCGATAATTTACACCTTAGGCTCTGCTTCTAACTTGGGCCCAAATTGTAAAATGGTCTTATCTATTGGCGATTTCGTTCCAATTCACATTCCAAGTAATACTCGGCATGCTAATTACATTGCCGGTTGCCAAATTGCATTATCTCTTATAGTTTCCGAGATATGGACTATCGATAATTTACACCTTAGGCTCTGCTTCTAACTTGGGCCCAAATTGTAAAATGGTCTTATCTATTGGCGATTTCGTTCCAATTCACATTCCAAGTAATATTCGGCATGCTAATTACATTGCCGGTTGCCAAATTGCATTATCTCTTATAGTTTCCGAGATATGGACTATCGATAATTTACACCTTAGGCTCTGCTTCTAACTTGGGCCCAAATTGTAAAATGGCCTTATCTATTGGCGATTTCGTTCCAATTCACATTCCAAGTAATATTCGGCATGCTAATTACATTGCCGGTTGCCAAATTGCATTATCTCTTATAGTTTCCGAGATATGGACTATCGATAATTTACACCTTAGGCTCTGCTTCTAACTTGGGCCCAAATTGTTAAATGGTCTTACCTATTGGCGATTTCGTTCCAATTCACACTCCAAGTAATATTCGGCATGCTAATTACATTGCCGGTTGCGAAATTGCATTATCTCTTATAGTTTCCGAGATATGGACTATCAATAATTTACACCTTAGGCTCTGTTTCTAACGTGGGCCCAAATTGTAAAATGGTCTTATCTATTGGCGATTTCGTTCCAATTCACATTCCAAGTAATATTCGGCATGCTAATTACATTGCCGGTTGCCAAATTGCATTATCTCTTATAGTTTCCGAGATCTGGACTCTCGATAATTTACACCTTAGGCTCTGCTTCTAACTTGGGCCCAAATTGTAAAATGGTCTTATCTATTGGCGATTTCGTTCCAATTCACATTCCAAGTAATATTCGGCATGCTAATTACATTGCCGGTTGCCAAATTGCATTATCTCTTATAGTTTCCGAGATATGGACTATCGATAATTTACACCTTAGGCTCTGCTTCTAACTTGGGCCCAAATTGTAAAATGGTCTTATCTATTGGCGATTTCGTCCCAATTCACATTCCAAGTGATATTCGGCATGCTAATTACATTGCCGATTGCGAAATTGCATTATCTCTTATAGTTTCCGAGATATGGACTATCAATAATTTACACCTTAGGCTCTGCTTCTAACTTGGGCCCAAATTGTAAAATGGTCTTATCTATTGGCGATTTCGTTCCAATTCACATTCCATGTAATATTCGGCATGCTAATTACATTGCCGGTTGCCAAATTGCATTATCTCTTATAGTTTCCGAGATATGGACTATCGATAATTTACACCTTAGGCTCTGCTTCTAACTTGGACCCAAATTGTAAAATGGTCTTATCTATTGGCGATTTCGTTCCAATTCACATTCCAAGTAATACTCGGCATGCTAATTACATTGCCGGTTGCCAAATTGCATTATCTCTTATAGTTTCCGAGATATGGACTATCGATAATTTACACCTTAGGCTCTGCTTCTAACTTGGGCCCAAATTGTAAAATGGTCTTATCTATTGGCGATTTCGTTCCAATTCACAATCCAAGTAATATTCGGCATGCTAATTACATTGCCGGTTGCCAAATTGCATTATCTCTTATAGTTTCCGAGATATGGACTATCAATAATTTACACCTTAGGCTCTGCTTCTAACTTGGGCCCAAATTGTAAAATGGTCTTATCTATTGGCGATTTCGTTCCAATTCACATTCCATGTAATATTCGGCATGCTAATTACATTGCCGGTTGCCAAATTGCATTATCTCTTATAGTTTCCGAGATATGGACTATCGATAATTTACACCTTAGGCTCTGCTTCTAACTTGGGCCCAAATTGTAAAATGGTCTTATCTATTGGCGATTTCGTTCCAATTCACATTCCAAGTAATACTCGGCATGCTAATTACATTGCCGGTTGCCAAATTGCATTATCTCTTATAGTTTCCGAGATATGGACTATCGATAATTTACACCTTAGGCTCTGCTTCTAACTTGGGCCCAAATTGTAAAATGGTCTTATCTATTGGCGATTTCGTTCCAATTCACATTCCAAGTAATATTCGGCATGCTAATTACATTGCCGGTTGCCAAATTGCATTATCTCTTATAGTTTCCGAGATATGGACTATCGATAATTTACACCTTAGGCTCTGCTTCTAACTTGGGCCCAAATTGTAAAATGGCCTTATCTATTGGCGATTTCGTTCCAATTCACATTCCAAGTAATATTCGGCATGCTAATTACATTGCCGGTTGCCAAATTGCATTATCTCTTATAGTTTCCGAGATATGGACTATCGATAATTTACACCTTAGGCTCTGCTTCTAACTTGGGCCCAAATTGTAAAATGGTCTTACCTATTGGCGATTTCGTTCCAATTCACATTCCAAGTAATATTCGGCATGCTAATTACATTGCCGTTTGCCAAATTGCATTATCTCTTATAGTTTCCGAGATATGGACTATCGATAATTTACACCTTAGCCTCTGCTTCTAACTTGGGCCCAAATTGTAAAATGGTCTTATCTATTGGCGTTTTCGTTCCAATTCACATTCCAAGTAATATTCGGCATGCTAATTACATTGCCGGTTGCCAAATTGCATTATCTCTTATAGTTTCCGAGATATGGACTATCGATAATTTACACCTTAGGCTCTGCTTCTAACTTGGGCCCAAATTGTGAAATGGTCTTATCTATTGGCGATTTCGTTCCAATTCACATTCCAAGTAATATTCGGCATGCTAATTACATTGCCGGTTGCCAAATTGCATTATCTCTTATAGTTTCCGAGATATGGACTATCGATAATTTACACCTTAGGCTCTGCTTCTAACTTGGGCCCAAATCGTAAAATGGTCTTATCTATTGGCGATTTCGTTCCAATTCACATTCCAAGTAATATTCGGCATGCTAATTACATTGCCGGTTGTCAAATTGCATTATCTCTTATGGTTTCCGAGATATGGACTATCGATAATTTACACCTTAGGCTCTGCTTCTAACTTGGGCCCAAATTGTAAAATGGTCTTATCTATTGGCGATTTCGTTCCAATTCACATTCCAAGTAATATTCGGCATGCTAATTACATTGCCGGTTGCCAAATTGCATTAACTCTTATAGTTTCCGAGATATATACTATCGATAATTTACACCTTAGGCTCTGCTTCTAACTTGGGCCCAAATTGTAAAATGGTCTTATCTATTGGCGATTTCGTTCCAATTCACATTCCAAGTAATATTCGGCATGCTAATTACATTGCCGGTTGCCAAATTGCATTATCTCTTATAGTTTACGAGATATGGACTATCGATAATTTACACCATAGGCTCTGCTTATAACTTGGGCCCAAATTGTAAAATGGTCTTATCTATTGGCGATTTCGTTCCAATTCACATTCCAAGTAATATTCGGCATGCTAATTACATTGCCGGTTTCCAAATTGCATTATCTCTTATAGTTTCCGAGATATGGACTATCGATAATTTACACCTTAGGCTCTGCTTCTAACTTGGGCCCAAATTGTAAAATGGTCTTATCTATTGGCGATTTCGTTCCAATTCACATTCCAAGTAATATTCGGCATGCTAATTACATTGCCGGTTGCCAAATTGCATTATCTCTTATAGTTTCCGAGATATGGACTATCGATAATTTACACCTTAGGCTCTGCTTCTAACTTGGGCCCAAATTGTAAAATGGTCTTATCTATTGGCGATTTCGTTCCAATTCACATTCCAAGTAATATTCGGCATGCTAATTACATTGCCGGTTGCCAAATTGCATTATCTCTTATAGTTTCCGAGATATGGACTATCGATAATTTACACCTTAGGCTCGGCTTCTAACTTGGGCCCAAATTGTAAAATGGTCTTATCTATTGGCGATTTCGTCCCAATTCACATTCCAAGTGATATTCGGCATGCTAATTACATTGCCGGTTGCGAAATTGCATTATCTCTTATAGTTTCCGAGATATGGACTATCAATAATTTACACCTTAGGCTCTGCTTCTAAGTTGGGCCCAAATTGTAAAATGGTCTTATCTATTGGCGATTTCGTTCCAATTCACATTCCAAGTAATATTCGGCATGCTAATTACATTGCCGTTTGCCAAATTGCATTATCTCTTATAGTTTCCGAGATATGGACTATCGATAATTTACACCTTAGGCTCTGCTTCTAACTTGGGCCCAAATTGTAAAATGGTCTTATCTATTGGCGATTTCGTTCCAATTCACATTCCAAGTAATATTCGGCATGCTAATTACATTGCCGGTTGCCAAATTGCATTATCTCTTATAGTTTCCGAGATATGGACTATCGATAATTTACACCTTAGGCTCTGCTTCTAACTTGGGCCCAAATTGTAAAATGGTCTTATCTATTGGCGTTTTCGTTCCAATTCACATTCCAAGTAATATTCGGCATGCTAATTACATTGCCGGTTGCCAAATTGCATTATCTCTTATAGTTTCCGAGATATGGACTATCGATAATTTACACCTTAGGCTCTGCTTCTAACTTGGGCCCAAATTGTAAAATGGTCTTATCTATTGGCGATTTCGTTCCAATTCACATTCCAAGTAATATTCGGCATGCTAATTACATTGCCGGTTGCCAAATTGCATTATCTCTTATAGTTTCCGAGATATGGACTATCGATAATTTACACCTTAGGCTCTGCTTCTAACTTGGGCCCAAATCGTAAAATGGTCTTATCTATTGGCGATTTCGTTCCAATTCACATTCCAAGTAATATTCGGCATGCTAATTACATTGCCGGTTGCCAAATTGCATTATCTCTTATAGTTTCCGAGATATGGACTATCGATAATTTACACCTTAGGCTCTGCTTCTAACTTGGGCCCAAATTGTAAAATGGTCTTATCTATTGGCGATTTCGTTCCAATTCACATTCCAAGTAATATTCGGCATGCTAATTACATTGCCGGTTGCCAAATTGCATTATCTCTTATAGTTTCCGAGATATGGACTATCGATAATTTACACCTTAGGCTCTGCTTCTAACTTGGGCCCAAATTGTAAAATGGTCTTATCTATTGGCGATTTCGTTCCAATTCACATTCCAAGTAATATTCGGCATGCTAATTACATTGCCGGTTGCCAAATTGCATTATCTCTTATAGTTTCCGAGATATGGACTATCGATAATTTACACCTTAGGCTCGGCTTCTAACTTGGGCCCAAATTGTAAATTGGTCTTATCTATTGGCGATTTCGTCCCAATTCACATTCCAAGTGATATTCGGCATGCTAATTACATTGCCGGTTGCGAAATTGCATTATCTCTTATAGTTTCCGAGATATGGACTATCAATAATTTACACCTTAGGCTCTGCTTCTAAGTTGGGCCCAAATTGTAAAATGGTCTTATCTATTGGCGATTTCGTTCCAATTCACATTCCAAGTAATATTCGGCATGCTAATTACATTGCCGTTTGCCAAATTGCATTATCTCTTATAGTTTCCGAGATATGGACTATCGATAATTTACACCTTAGGCTCTGCTTCTAACTTGGGCCCAAATTGTAAAATGGTCTTATCTATTGGCGATTTCGTTCCAATTCACATTCCAAGTAATATTCGGCATGCTAATTACATTGCCGGTTGCCAAATTGCATTATCTCTTATAGTTTCCGAGATATGGACTATCGATAATTTACACCTTAGGCTCTGCTTCTAACTTGGGCCCAAATTGTAAAATGGTCTTATCTATTGGCGTTTTCGTTCCAATTCACATTCCAAGTAATATTCGGCATGCTAATTACATTGCCGGTTGCCAAATTGCATTATCTCTTATAGTTTCCGAGATATGGACTATCGATAATTTACACCTTAGGCTCTGCTTCTAACTTGGGCCCAAATTGTAAAATGGTCTTATCTATTGGCGATTTCGTTCCAATTCACATTCCAAGTAATATTCGGCATGCTAATTACATTGCCGGTTGCCAAATTGCATTATCTCTTATAGTTTCCGAGATATGGACTATCGATAATTTACACCTTAGGCTCTGCTTCTAACTTGGGCCCAAATCGTAAAATGGTCTTATCTATTGGCGATTTCGTTCCAATTCACATTCCAAGTAATATTCGGCATGCTAATTACATTGCCGGTTGCCAAATTGCATTATCTCTTATAGTTTCCGAGATATGGACTATCGATAATTTACACCTTAGGCTCTGCTTCTAACTTGGGCCCAAATTGTAAAATGGTCTTATCTATTGGCGATTTCGTTCCAATTCACAATCCAAGTAATATTCGGCATGCTAATTACATTGCCGGTTGCCAAATTGCATTAACTCTTATAGTTTCCGAGATATGGACTATCGATAATTTACACCTTAGGCTCTGCTTCTAACTTGGGCCCAAATTGTAAAATGGTCTTATCTATTGGCGATTTCGTTCCAATTCACATTCCAAGTAATATTCGGCATGCTAATTACATTGCCGGTTGCCAAATTGCATTATCTCTTATAGTTTCCGAGATATGGACTATCGATAATTTACACCATAGGCTCTGCTTATAACTTGGGCCCAAATTGTAAAATGGTCTTATCTATTGGCGATTTCGTTCCAATTCACATTCCAAGTAATATTCGGCATGCTAATTACATTGCCGGTTGCCAAATTGCATTATCTCTTATAGTTTCCGAGATATGGACTATCGATAATTTACACCTTAGGCTCTGCTTCTAACTTGGGCCCAAATTGTAAAATGGTCTTATCTATTGGCGATTTCGTTCCAATTCACATTCCAAGTAATATTCGGCATGCTAATTACATTGCCGGTTGCCAAATTGCATTATCTCTTATAGTTTCCGAGATATGGACTATCGATAATTTACACCTTAGGCTCTGCTTCTAACTTGGGCCCAAATTGTAAAATGGTCTTATCTATTGGCGATTTCGTTCCAATTCACATTCCAAGTAATATTCGGCATGCTAATTACATTGCCGGTTGCCAAATTGCATTATCTCTTATAGTTTCCGAGATATGGACTATCGATAATTTACACCTTAGGCTCGGCTTCTAACTTGGGCCCAAATTGTAAAATGGTCTTATCTATTGGCGATTTCGTCCCAATTCACATTCCAAGTGATATTCGGCATGCTAATTACATTGCCAGTTGCGAAATTGCATTATCTCTTATAGTTTCCGAGATATGGACTATCAATAATTTACACCTTAGGCTCTGCTTCTAAGTTGGGCCCAAATTGTAAAATGGTCTTATCTATTGGCGATTTCGTTCCAATTCACATTCCAAGTAATATTCGGCATGCTAATTACATTGCCGTTTGCCAAATTGCATTATCTCTTATAGTTTCCGAGATATGGACTATCGATAATTTACACCTTAGGCTCTGCTTCTAACTTGGGCCCAAATTGTAAAATGGTCTTATCTATTGGCGATTTCGTTCCAATTCACATTCCAAGTAATATTCGGCATGCTAATTACATTGCCGGTTGCCAAATTGCATTATCTCTTATAGTTTCCGAGATATGGACTATCGATAATTTACACCTTAGGCTCTGCTTCTAACTTGGGCCCAAATTGTAAAATGGTCTTATCTATTGGCGATTTCGTTCCAATTCACATTCCAAGTAATATTCGGCATGCTAATTATATTGCCGGTTGCCAAATTGCATTATCTCTTATAGTTTCCGAGATATGGACTATAAATAATTTACACCTTAGGCTCTGCTTCTAACTTGGGCCCAAATTGTAAAATGGTCTTATCTATTGGCTATTTCGTTCCAATTCACATTCCAAGTAATATTCGGCATGCTAATTACATTGCCGGTTGCCAAATTGCATTATCTCTTATAGTTTCCGAGATATGGACTATCGATAATTTACACCTTAGGCTCTGCTTCTAACTTGGGCCCAAATTGTAAAATGGCCTTATCTATTGGCGATTTCGTTCCAATTCACATTCCAAGTAATATTCGGCATGCTAATTACATTGCCGGTTGCCAAATTGCATTATCTCTTATAGTTTCCGAGATATGGACTATCGATAATTTACACCTTAGGCTCTGCTTCTAACTTGGGCCCAAATTGTAAAATGGTCTTACCTATTGGCGATTTCGTTCCAATTCACACCCCAAGTAATATTCGGCATGCTAATTACATTGCCGGTTGCGAAATTGCATTATCTCTTATAGTTTCCGAGATATGGACTATCAATTATTTACACCTTAGGCTCTGCTTCTAACTTGGGCCCAAATTGTAAAATGGTCTTATCTATTGGCGATTTCGTTCCAATTCACATTCCAAGTAATATTCGGCATGCTAATTCCATTGCCGGTTGCCAAATTGCATTATCTCTTATAGTTTCCGAGATATGGACTATCGATAATTTACACCTTAGGCTCTGCTTCTAACTTGGGCCCAAATTGTAAAATGGTCTTATCTATTGGCGATTTCGTCCCAATTCACATTCCAAGTGATATTCGGCATGCTAATTACATTGCCGATTGCGAAATTGCATTATCTCTTATAGTTTCCGAGATATGGACTATCAATAATTTACACCTTAGGCTCTGCTTCTAACTTGGGCCCAAATTGTAAAATGGTCTTATCTATTGGCGATTTCGTTCCAATTCACATTCCAAGTAATATTCGGCATGCTAATTACATTGCCGGTTGCCAAATTGCATTATCTCTTATAGTTTCCGAGATATGGACTATCGATAATTTACACCATAGGCTCTTCTTCTAACTTGGGCCCAAATTGTAAAATGGTCTTATCTATTGGCGATTTCGTTCCAATTCACATTCCAGGTAATACTCGGCATGCTAATTACATTGCCGGTTGCCAAATTGCATTATCTCTTATAGTTTCCGAGATATGGACTATCGATAATTTACACCTTAGGCTCTGCTTCTAACTTGGGCCCAAATTGTAAAATGGTCTTATCTATTGGCGATTTCGTTCCAATTCACATTCCAAGTAATATTCGGCATGCTAATTACATTGCCGGTTGCCAAATTGCATTATCTCTTATAGTTTCCGAGATATGGACTATCGATAATTTACACCTTAGGCTCTGCTTCTAACTTGGGCCCAAATTGTAAAATGGTCTTATCTATTGGCGATTTCGTTCCAATTCACATTCCAAGTAATATTCGGCATGCTAATTACATTGCCGGTTGCCAAATTGCATTATCTCTTATAGTTTCCGAGATATGGACTATCGATAATTTACACCTTAGGCTCTTCTTCTAACTTGGGCCCAAATTGTAAAATGGTCTTATCTATTGGCGATTTCGTTCCAATTCACATTCCAAGTAATACTCGGCATGCTAATTACATTGCCAGTTCCCAAATTGCATTATCTCTAATAGTTTCCGAGATATGGACTATCGATAATTTACACCTTAGGCTCTGCTTCTAACTTGGGCCCAAATTGTAAAATGGTCTTATCTATTGGCGATTTCGTTCCAATTCACATTCCAAGTAATATTCGACATGCCAATTACATTGCCGGTTGCCAAATTGCATTATCTCTTATAGTTTCCGAGATATGGAGTATCGATAATTTACACCTTAGGCTCTGCTTCTAACTTGGGCCCAAATTGTAAAATGGTCTTATCTATTGGCGATTTCGTTCCAATTCACATTCCAAGTAATATTCGGCATGCTAATTACATTGCCGGTTGCCAAATTGCATTATCTCTTATAGTTTCCGAGATATGGACTATCGATAATTTACACCTTAGGCTCTGCTTCTAACTTGGGCCCAAATTGTAAAATGGTCTTCTCTATTGGCGATTTCGTTCCAATTCACATTCCAAGTAATATTCGGCATGCTAATTACATTGCCGGTTGCCAAATTGCATTATCTCTTATAGTTTCCGAGATATGGACTATCGATAATTTACACCTTAGGCTCTGCTTCTAACTTGGGCCCAAATTGTAAAATGGTCTTCTCTATTGGCGATTTCGTTCCAATTCACATTCCAAGTAATATTCGGCATGCTAATTACATTGCCGGTTGCCAAATTGCATTATCTCTTATAGTTTCCGAGATATGGACTATCGATAATTTACACCTTAGGCTCTGCTTCTAACTTGGGCCCAAATTGTAAAATGGTCTTCTCTATTGGCGATTTCGTTCCAATTCACATTCCAAGTAATATTCGGCATGTTAATTACATTGCCGGTTGCCAAATTGCATTATCTCTTATAGTTTCCGAGATATGTACTATCGATAATTTACACCTTAGGCTCTGCTTCTAACTTGGGCCCAAATTGTAAAATCGTCTTATCTATTGGCGATTTCGTTCCAATTCACATTCCAAGTAATATTCGGCATGCTAATTACATTGCCGGTTGCCAAATTGAATTATCTCTTATAGTTTCCGAGATATGGACTATCGATAATTTACACCTTAGGCTCTGCTTCTAACTTGGGCCCAAATTGTAATATGGTCTTACCTATTGGCGATTTCGTTCCAATTCACATTCCAAGTAATATTCGGCATGCTAATTACATTGCCGGTTGCCAAATTGCATTATCTCTTATAGTTTCCGAGATATGGACTATCGATAATTTACACCTTAGGCTCTGCTTCTAACTTGGGCCCAAATTGTAAAATGGTCTTATCTATTGGCGATTTCGTTCCAATTCACATTCCAAGTAATATTCGGCATGCTAATTACATTGCCGGTTGCCAAATTGCATTATCTCTTATAGTTTCCGAGATATGGACTATCGATAATTTACACCTTAGGCTCTGCTTCTAACTTGGGCCCAAATTGTAAAATGGTCTTATCTATTGGCGATTTCGTTCCAATTCACATTCCAAGTAATATTCGGCATGCTAATTACATTGCCGGTTGCCAAATTGCATTATCTCTTATAGTTTCCGAGATATGGACTATCGATAATTTACACCTTAGGCTCTTCTTCTAACTTGGGCCCAAATTGTAAAATGGTCTTATCTATTGGCGATTTCGTTCCAATTCACATTCCAAGTAATACTCGGCATGCTAATTACATTGCCAGTTGCCAAATTGCATTATCTCTTATAGTTTCCGAGATATGGACTATCGATAATTTACACCTTAGGCTCTGCTTCTAACTTGGGCCCAAATTGTAAAATGGTCTTATCTATTGGCGATTTCGTTCCAATTCACATTCCAAGTAATATTCGGCATGCTAATTACATTGCCGGTTGCCAAATTGCATTATCTCTTATAGTTTCCGAGATATGGAGTATCGATAATTTACACCTTAGGCTCTGCTTCTAACTTGGGCCCAAATTGTAAAATGGTCTTATCTATTGGCGATTTCGTTCCAATTCACATTCCAAGTAATATTCGGCATGCTAATTACATTGCCGGTTGCCAAATTGCATTATCTCTTATAGTTTCCGAGATATGGACTATCGATAATTTACACCTTAGGCTCTGCTTCTAACTTGGGCCCAAATTGTAAAATGGTCTTCTCTATTGGCGATTTCGTTCCAATTCACATTCCAAGTAATATTCGGCATGCTAATTACATTGCCGGTTGCCAAATTGCATTATCTCTTATAGTTTCCGAGATATGGACTATCGATAATTTACACCTTAGGCTCTGCTTCTAACTTGGGCCCAAATTGTAAAATGGTCTTCTCTATTGGCGATTTCGTTCCAATTCACATTCCAAGTAATATTCGGCATGCTAATTACATTACCGGTTGCCAAATTGCATTATCTCTTATAGTTTCCGAGATATGGACTATCGATAATTTACACCTTAGGCTCTGCTTCTAACTTGGGCCCAAATTGTAAAATGGTCTTCTCTATTGGCGATTTCGTTCCAATTCACATTCCAAGTAATATTCGGCATGTTAATTACATTGCCGGTTGCCAAATTGCATTATCTCTTATAGTTTCCGAGATATGGACTATCGATAATTTACGCCTTAGGCTCTGCTTCTAACTTGGGCCCAAATTGTAAAATCGTCTTATCTATTGGCGATTTCGTTCCAATTCACATTCCAAGTAATATTCGGCATGCTAATTACATTGCCGGTTGCCAAATTGAATTATCTCTTATAGTTTCCGAGATATGGACTATCGATAATTTACACCTTAGGCTCTGCTTCTAACTTGGGCCCAAATTGTAAAATGGTCTTACCTATTGGCGATTTCGTTCCAATTCACATTCCAAGTAATATTCGGCATGCTAATTACATTGCCGGTTGCCAAATTGCATTATCTCTTATAGTTTCCGAGATATGGACTATCGATAATTTACACCTTAGGCTCTGCTTCTAACTTGGGCCCAAATTGTAAAATGGTCTTATCTATTGGCGATTTCGTTCCAATTCACATTCCAAGTAATATTCGGCATGCTAATTACATTGCCGGTTGCCAAATTGCATTATCTCTTATAGTTTCCGAGATATGGACTATCTATAATTTACATCTTAGGCTCTGCTTCTAACTTGGGCCCAAATTGTAAAATCGTCTTATCTATTGGCGATTTCGTTCCAATTCACATTCCAAGTAATATTCGGCATGCTAATTACATTGCCGGTTGCCAAATTGCATTATCTCTTATAGTTTCCGAGATATGGACTATCGATAATTTACACCTTAGGCTCTGCTTCTAACTTGGGCCCAAATTGTAAAATGGTCTTATCTATTGGCGTTTTCGTTCCAATTCACATTCCAAGTAATATTCGGCATGCTAATTACATTGCCGGTTGCCAAATTGCATTATCTCTTATAGTTTCCGAGATATGGACTATCGATAATTTACATCTTAGGCTCTGCTTCTAACTTGGGCCCAAATTGTAAAATCGTCTTATCTATTGGCGATTTCGTTCCAATTCACATTCCAAGTAATATTCGGCATGCTAATTACATTGCCGGTTGCCAAATTGCATTATCTCTTATAGTTTCCGAGATATGGACTATCGATAATTTACACCTTAGGCTCTGCTTCTAACTTGGGCCCAAATTGTAAAATGGTCTTATCTATTGGCGATTTCGTTCCAATTCACATTCCAAGTAATATCCGGCATGCTAATTACATTGCCGGTTGCCAAATTGAATTATCTCTTATAGTTTCCGAGATATGGACTATCGATAATTTACACCTTAGGCTCTGCTTCTAACTTGGGCCCAAATTGTAAAATGGTCTTATCTAATGGCGATTTCGTTCCAATTCACATTCCAAGTTATATTCGGCATGCTAATTACATTGCCGGTTGCCAAATTGCATTATCTCTTATAGTTTCCGAGATATGGACTATCGATAATTTACATCTTAGGCTCTGCTTCTAACTTGGGCCCAAATTGTAAAATGGTCTTATCTATTGGCGATTTCGTTCCAATTCACATTCCAAGTAATATTCGGCATGTTAATTACATTGCCGGTTGCCAAATTGCATTATCTCTTATAGTTTCCGAGATATGGACTATCGATAATTTACACCTTAGGCTCTGCTTCTAACTTGGGCCCAAATTGTAAAATGGTCTTATCTATTGGCGATTTCGTCCCAATTCACATTCCAAGTGATATTCGGCATGCTAATTACATTGCCGGTTGCGAAATTGCATTATCTCTTATAGTTTCCGAGATATGGACTATCAATAATTTACACCTTAGGCTCTGCTTCTAACTTGGGCCCAAATTGTAAAATGGCCTTATCTATTGGCGATTTCGTTCCAATTCACATTCCAAGTAATATTCGGCATGCTAATTACATTGCCGGTTGCCAAATTGCATTATCTCTTATAGTTTCCCAGATATGGACTATCGATAATTTACACCTTAGGCTCTGCTTCTAACTTGGGCCCAAATTGTAAAATGGTCTTATCTATTGGAGATTTCGTTCCAATTCACATTCCAAGTAATATTCGGCATGCTAATTACATTGCCGGTTGCCAAATTGCATTATCTCTTATAGTTTCCGAGATATGGACTATCGATAATTTACACCTTAGGCTCTGCTTCTAACTTGGGCCCAAATTGTAAAATGGTCTTATCTATTGGCGATTTCGTTCCAATTCACATTCCAAGTAATATTCGGCATGCTAATTACATTGCCGGTTGCCAAATTACATTATCTCTTATAGTTTCCGAGATATGGACTATCGATAATTTACACCTTAGGCTCTGCTTCTAACTTGGGCCCAAATTGTAAAATGGTGTTCTCTATTGGCGATTTCGTTCCAATTCACATTCCAAGTAATATTCGGCATGCTAATTACATTGCCGGTTGCCAAATTGCATTACCTCTTATAGTTTCCGAGATATGGACTATCGATAATTTACACCTTAGGCTCTGCTTCTAACTTGGGCCCAAATTGTAAAATGGTCTTATCTATTGGCGATTTCGTTCCAATTCACATTCCAAGTAATATTCGGCATGCTAATTACATTGCCGGTTGCCAAATTGCATTATCTCTTATAGTTTCCGAGATATGGACTATCGATAATTTACACCTTAGGCTCTGCTTCTAACTTGGGCCCAAATTGTAAAATGGTCTTATCTATTGGCGATTTCGTTCCAATTCACATTCCAAGTAATATTCGGCATGCTAATTACATTGCCGGTTGCCAAATTGCATTATCTCTTATAGTTTCCGAGATATGGACTATCGATAATTTACACCTTAGGCTCTGCTTCTAACTTGGGCCCAAATTGTAAAATGGTCTTCTCTATTGGCGATTTCGTTCCAATTCACATTCCAAGTAATATTCGGCATGCTAATTACATTGCCGGTTGCCAAATTGCATTACCTCTTATAGTTTCCGAGATATGGACTATCGATAATTTACACCTTAGGCTCTGCTTCTAACTTGGGCCCAAATTGTAAAATGGTCTTATCTATTGGCGATTTCGTTCCAATTCACATTTCAAGTAATATCCGGCATGCTAATTACATTGCCGGTTGCCAAATTGAATTATCTCTTATAGTTTCCGAGATATGGACTATCGATAATTTACACCTTAGGCTCTGCTTCTAACTTGGGCCCAAATTGTAAAATGGTCTTATCTATTGGCGATTTCGTTCCAATTCACATTCCAAGTAATATTCGGCATGCTAATTACATTGCCGGTTGCCAAATTGCATTATCTCCTATAGTTTCCGAGATATGGACTATCGATAATTTACATCTTAGGCTCTGCTTCTAACTTGGGCCCAAATTGTAAAATGGTCTTATCTATTGGCGATTTCGTTCCAATTCACATTCCAAGTAATATTCGGCATGCTAATTACATTGCCGGTTGCCAAATTGCATTATCTCTTATAGTTTCCGAGATATGGACTATCGATAATTTACACCTTAGGCTCTGCTTCTAACTTGGGCCCAAATTGTAAAATGGTCTTATCTATTGAAGATTTCGTCCCAATTCACATTCCAAGTGATATTCGGCATGCTAATTACATTGCCGGTTGCGAAATGGCATTATCTCTTATAGTTTCCGAGATATGGACTATCAATAATTTACACCTTAGGCTCTGCTTCTAACTTGGGCCCAAATTGTAAAATGGCCTTATCTATTGGCGATTTCGTTCCAATTCACATTCCAAGTAATATTCGGCATGCTAATTACATTGCCGGTTGCCAAATTGCATTATCTCTTATAGTTTCCGAGATATGGACTATCGATAATTTACACCTTAGGCTCTGCTTCTATCTTGGGCCCAAATTGTAAAATGGTCTTATCTATTGGAGATTTCGTTCCAATTCACATTCCAAGTAATATTCGGCATGCTAATTACATTGCCGGTTGCCAAATTGCATTATCTCTTATAGTTTCCGAGATATGGACTATCGATAATTTACACCTTAGGCTCTGCTTCTAACTTGGGCCCAAATTGTAAAATGGTCTTATCTATTGGCGATTTCGTTCCAATTCACATTCCAAGTAATATTCGGCATGCTAATTACATTGCCGGTTGCCAAATTGCATTATCTCTTATAGTTTCCGAGATATGGACTATCGATAATTTACACCTTAGGCTCTGCTTCTAACTTGGGCCCAAATTGTAAAATGGTCTTATCTATTGGCGATTTCGTTCCAATTCACACTCCAAGTAATATTCGGCATGCTAATTACATTGCCGGTTGCGAAATTGCATTATCTCTTATAGTTTCCGAGATATGAACTATCAATAATTTACACCTTAGGCTCTGCTTCTAACTTGGGCCCAAATTGTAAAATGGTCTTATCTATTGGCGATTTCGTTCCAATTCACATTCCAAGTAATATTCGGCATGCTAATTACATTGCCGGTTGCCAAATTGCATTATCTCTTATAGTTTCCGAGATATGGACTATCGATAATTTACACCTTAGGCTCTGCTTCTAACTTGGGCCCAAATTGTAAAATGGTCTTATCTATTGCCGATTTCGTTCCAATTCACATTCCAAGTAATATTCGGCATGCTAATTACATTGCCGGTTGCCAAATTGCATTATCTCTTATAGTTTCCGAGATATGGACTATCGATAATTTACACCTTAGGCTCTGCTTCTAACTTGGGCCCAAATTGTAAAATGGTCTTATCTATTGGCGATTTCGTTCCAATTCACATTCCAAGTAATATTCGGCATGCTAATTACATTGCCGGTTGCCAAATTGCATTATCTCTTATAGTTTCCGAGATATGGACTATCGATAATTTACACCTTAGGCTCTGCTTCTAACTTGGGCCCAAATTGTAAAATGGTCTTCTCTATTGGCGATTTCGTTCCAATTCACATTCCAAGTAATATTCGGCATGCTAATTACATTGCCGGTTGCCAAATTGCATTACCTCTTATAGTTTCCGAGATATGGACTATCGATAATTTACACCTTAGGCTCTGCTTCTAACTTGGGCCCAAATTGTAAAATGGTCTTATCTATTGGCGATTTCGTTCCAATTCACATTCCAAGTAATATTCGGCATGCTAATTACATTGCCGGTTGCCAGATTGAATTATCTCTTATAGTTTCCGAGATATGGACTATCGATAATTTACACCTTAGGCTCTGCTTCTAACTTGGGCCCAAATTGTAAAATGGTCTTACCTATTGGCGATTTCGTTCCAATTCACATTCCAAGTAATATTCGGCATGCTAATTACATTGCCGGTTGCCAAATTGCATTATCTCTTATAGTTTCCGAGATATGGACTATCGATAATTTACACCTTAGGCTCTGCTTCTAACTTGGGCCCAAATTGTAAAATGGTCTTATCTGTTGGCGATTTCGTTCCAATTCACATTCCAATTAATATTCGGCATGTTAATTACATTGCCGGTTGCCAAATTGCATTATCTCTTATAGTTTCCGAGATATGGACTATCGATAATTTACACCTTAGGCTCTGCTTCTAACTTGGGCCCAAATTGTAAAATGGTCTTATCTATTGGCGATTTCGTTCCAATTCACATTCCAAGTAATATTCGGCATGCTAATTACATTGCCGGTTGCCAAAGTGCATTATCTCTTATGGTTTCCGAGATATGGACTATCGATAATTTACACCTTAGGCTCTGCTTCTAACTTGGGCCCAAATTGTAAAATGGTCTTATCTATTGGCGATTTCGTTCCAATTCACATTCCAAGTAATATTCGGCATGCTAATTACATTGCCGGTTGCCAAATTGCATTATCTCTTATAGTTTCCGAGATATGGACTATCGATAATTTACACATTAGGCTCTGCTTCTAACTTGGGCCCAAATTGTAAAATGGTCTTATCTATTGGCGATTTCGTTCCAATTCACATTCCAAGTAATATTCGGCATGCTAATTACATTGCCGGTTGCCAAATTGCATTATCTCTTATAGTTTCCGAGATATGGACTATCGATAATTTACACCTTAGGCTCTGCTTCTAACTTGGGCCCAAATTGTAAAATGGTCTTATCTATTGGCGATTTCGTTCCAATTCACATTCCAAGTAATATTCGGCATGCTAATTACATTGCCGGTTGCCAAATTGCATTATCTCTTATAGTTTCCGAGATATGGACTATCGATAATTTACACCTTAGGCTCTGCTTCTAACTTGGGCCCAAATTGTAAAATGGTCTTATCTATTGGCGATTTCGTTCCAATTCACATTCCAAGTAATATTCGGCATGCTAATTACATTGCCGGTTGCCAAATTGAATTATCTCTTATAGTTTCCGAGATATGGACTATCGATAATTTACATCTTAGGCTCTGCTTCTAACTTGGGCCCAAATTGTAAAATGGTCTTACCTATTGGCGATTTCGTTCCAATTCACATTCCAAGTAATATTCGGCATGCTAATTACATTGCCGGTTGCCAAATTGCATTATCTCTTATAGTTTCCGAGATATGGACTATCGATAATTTACACCTTAGGCTCTGCTTCTAACTTGGGCCCAAATTGTAATATGGTCTTATCTATTGGCGATTTCGTTCCAATTCACATTCCAAGTAATATTCGGCATGCTAATTACATTGCCGGTTGCCAAATTGCATTATCTCTTATAGTTTCCGAGATATGGACTATCGATAATTTACACCTTAGGCTCTGCTTCTAACTTGGGCCCAAATTGTAAAATGGTCTTATCTATTGGCGATTTCGTTCCAATTCACATTCCAAGTAATATTCGGCATGCTAATTACATTGCCGGTTGCCAAATTGCATTATCTCTTATAGTTTCCGAGATATGGACTATCGATAATTTACACCTTAGGCTCTGCTCCTAACTTGGGCCCAAATTGTAAAATGGTCTTATCTATTGGCGATTTCGTTCCAATTCACACTCCAAGTAATATTCGGCATGCTAATTACATTGCCGGTTGCGAAATTGCATTATCTCTTATAGTTTCCGAGATATGGACTATCAATAATTTACACCTTAGGCTCTGCTTCTAACTTGGGCCCAAATTGTAAAATGGTCTTATCTATTGGCGATTTCGTTCCAATTCACATTCCAAGTAATATTTGGCATGCTAATTACATTGCCGGTTGCCAAATTGCATTATCTCTTATAGTTTCCGAGATATGGACTATCGATAATTTACACCTTAGGCTCTGCTTCTAACTTGGGCCCAAATTGTAAAATGGTCTTATCTATTGGCGATTTCGTCCCAATTCACATTCCAAGTAATATTCGGCATGCTAATTACATTGCCGGTTGCCAAATTGCATTATCTCTTATAGTTTCCGAGATATGGACTATCGATAATTTACACCTTAGGCTCTGCTTTTAACTTGGGCCCAAATTGTAAAATGGTCTTATCTATTGGCGATTTCGTTCCAATTCACATTCCAAGTAATATTCGGCATGCTAATTACATTGCCGGTTTCCAAATTGCATTATCTCTTATAGTTTCCGAGATATGGACTATCGATAATTTACACCTTAGGCTCTGCTTCTAACTTGGGCCCAAATTGTAAAATGGTCTTCTCTATTGGCGATTTCGTTCCAATTCACATTCCAAGTAATATTCGGAATGCTAATTACATTGCTGGTTGCCAAATTGCATTACCTCTTATAGTTTCCGAGATATGGACTATCGATAATTTACACCTTAGGCTCTGCTTCTAACTTGGGCCCAAATTGTAAAATGGTCTTATCTATTGGCGATTTCGTTCCAATTCACATTCCAAGTAATATTCGGCATGCTAATTACATTGCCGGTTGCCAAATTGCATTATCTCTTATAGTTTCCGAGATATGGACTATCGATAATTTACACCTTAGGCTCTGCTTCTAACTTGGGCCCAAATTGTAAAATGGTCTTCTCTATTGGCGATTTCGTTCCAATTCACATTCCAAGTAATATTCGGCATGCTAATTACATTGCCGGTTGCCAAATTGCATTAACTCTTATAGTTTCCGAGATATGGACTATCGATAATTTACACCTTAGGCTCCGCTTCTAACTTGGGCCCAAATTGTAAAATGGTCTTATCTATTGGCGATTTCGTTCCAATTCACATTCCAAGTAATATTCGGCATGCTAATTACATTGCCGGTTGCCAAATTGCATTATCTCTTATAGTTTCCGAGATATGGACTATCGATAATTTACACCATAGGCTCTGCTTCTAACTTGGGCCCAAATTGTAAAATGGTCTTATCTATTGGCGATTTCGTTCCAATTCACATTCCAAGTAATATTCGGCATGCTAATTACATTGCCGGTTGCCAAATTGCATTATCTCTTATAGTTTCCGAGATATGGACTATCGATAATTTACACCTTAGGCTCTGCTTCTAACTTGGGCCCAAATTGTAAAATGGTCTTATCTATTGGCGATTTCGTTCCAATTCACATTCCAAGTAATATTCGGCATGCTAATTACATTGCCGGTTGCCAAATTGCATTATCTCTTATAGTTTCCGAGATATGGACTATCGATAATTTACACCTTAGGCTCTGCTTTAACTTGGGCCCAAATTGTAAAATGGTCTTATCTATTGGCGATTTCGTTCCAATTCACATTCCAAGTAATATTCGGCATGCTAATTACATTGCCGGTTGCCAAATAAAATTATCTCTTATAGTTTCCGAGATATGGACTATCGATAATTTACACCTTAGGCTCTGCTTCTAACTTGGGCCCAAATTGTAAAATGGTCTTACCTATTGGCGATTTCGTTCCAATTCACATTCCAAGTAATATTCGGCATGCTAATTACATTGCCGGTTGCCAAATTGCATTATCTCTTATAGTTTCCGAGATATGGACTATCGATAATTTACACCTTAGGCTCTGCTTCTAACTTGGGCCCAAATTTTAAAATGGTCTTATCTATTGGCGATTTCGTTCCAATTCACATTCCAAGTAATATTCGGCATGCTAATTACATTGCCGGTTGCCAAATTGCATTATCTCTTATAGTTTCCGAGATATGGACTATCGATAATTTACACCTTAGGCTCTGCTTCTAACTTGGGCCCAAATTGTAAAATGGTCTTACCTATTGGCGATTTCGTTCCAATTCACATTCCAAGTAATATTCGGCATGCTAATTACATTGCCGGTTGCCAAATTGCATTATCTCTTATTGTTTCCGAGATATGGACTATCGATAATTTACACCTTAGGCTCTGCTTCTAACTTGGGCCCAAATTGTAAAATGGTCTTATCTATTGGCAATTTCGTCCCAATTCACATTCCAAGTGATATTCGGCATGCTAATTACATTGCCGGTTGCGAAATTGCATTATCTCTTATAGTTTCCGAGATATGGACTATCAATAATTTACACCTTAGGCTCTGCTTCTAACTTGGGCCCAAATTGTAAAATGGTCTTATCTATTGGCGATTTCGTTCCAATTCACATTCCAAGTAATATTCGGCATTCTAATTACATTGCCGGTTGCCAAATTGCATTATCTCTTATTGTTTCCGAGATATGGACTATCGATAATTTACACCTTAGGCTCTGCTTCTAACTTGGGCCCAAATTGTAAAATGGTCTTATCTATTGGCAATTTCGTCCCAATTCACATTCCAAGTGATATTCGGCATGCTAATTACATTGCCGGTTGCGAAATTGCATTATCTCTTATAGTTTCCGAGATATGGACTATCAATAATTTACACCTTAGGCTCTGCTTCTAACTTGGGCCCAAATTGTAAAATGGTCTTATCTATTGGCGATTTCGTTCCAATTCACATTCCAAGTAATATTCGGCATGCTAATTACATTGCCGGTTGCCAAATTGCATTATCTCTTATTGTTTCCGAGATATGGACTATCGATAATTTACACCTTAGGCTCTGCTTCTAACTTGGGCCCAAATTGTAAAATGGTCTTATCTATTGGCAATTTCGTCCCAATTCACATTCCAAGTGATATTCGGCATGCTAATTACATTGCCGGTTGCGAAATTGCATTATCTCTTATAGTTTCCGAGATATGGACTATCAATAATTTACACCTTAGGCTCTGCTTCTAACTTGGGCCCAAATTGTAAAATGGTCTTATCTATTGGCGATTTCGTTCCAATTCACATTCCAAGTAATATTCGGCATGCTAATTACATTGCCGGTTGCCAAATTGCATTACCTCTTATAGTTTCCGAGATATGGACTATCGATAATTTACACCTTAGGCTCTGCTTCTAACTTGGGCCCAAATTGTAAAATGGTCTTATCTATTGGCGATTTCGTTCCAATTCACATTTCAAGTAATATCCGGCATGCTAATTACATTGCCGGTTGCCAAATTGAATTATCTCTTATAGTTTCCGAGATATGGACTATCGATAATTTACACCTTAGGCTCTGCTTCTAACTTGGGCCCAAATTGTAAAATGGTCTTATCTATTGGCGATTTCGTTCCAATTCACATTCCAAGTAATATTCGGCATGCTAATTACATTGCCGGTTGCCAAATTGCATTATCTCTTATAGTTTCCGAGATATGGACTATCGATAATTTACATCTTAGGCTCTGCTTCTAACTTGGGCCCAAATTGTAAAATGGTCTTATCTATTGGCGATTTCGTTCCAATTCACATTCCAAGTAATATTCGGCATGCTAATTACATTGCCGGTTGCCAAATTGCATTATCTCTTATAGTTTCCGAGATATGGACTATCGATAATTTACACCTTAGGCTCTGCTTCTAACTTGGGCCCAAATTGTAAAATGGTCTTATCTATTGAAGATTTCGTCCCAATTCACATTCCAAGTGATATTCGGCATGCTAATTACATTGCCGGTTGCGAAATGGCATTATCTCTTATAGTTTCCTAGATATGGACTATCAATAATTTACACCTTAGGCTCTGCTTCTAACTTGGGCCCAAATTGTAAAATGGCCTTATCTATTGGCGATTTCGTTCCAATTCATATTCCAAGTAATATTCGGCATGCTAATTACATTGCCGGTTGCCAAATTGCATTATCTCTTATAGTTTCCGAGATATGGACTATCGATAATTTACACCTTAGGCTCTGCTTCTAACTTGGGCCCAAATTGTAAAATGGTCTTATCTATTGGAGATTTCGTTCCAATTCACATTCCAAGTAATATTCGGCATGCTAATTACATTGCCGGTTGCCAAATTGCATTATCTCTTATAGTTTCCGAGATATGGACTATCGATAATTTACACCTTAGGCTCTGCTTCTAACTTGGGCCCAAATTGTAAAATGGTCTTATCTATTGGCGATTTCGTTCCAATTCACATTCCAAGTAATACTCGGCATGCAAATTACATTGCCGGTTGCCAAATTGCATTATCTCTTATAGTTTCCGAGATATGGGCTATCGATAATTTACACCTTAGGCTCTGCTTCTAACTTGGGCCCAAATTGTAAAATGGTCTTATCTATTGGCGATTTCGTTCCAATTCACACTCCAAGTAATATTCGGCATGCTAATTACATTGCCGGTTGCGAAATTGCGTTATCTCTTATAGTTTCCGAGATATGAACTATCAATAATTTACACCTTAGGCTCTGCTTCTAACTTGGGCCCAAATTGTAAAATGGTCTTATCTATTGGCGATTTCGTTCCAATTCACATTCCAAGTAATATTCGGCATGCTAATTACATTGCCGGTTGCCAAATTGCATTATCTCTTATAGTTTCCGAGATATGGACTATCGATAATTTACACCTTAGGCTCTGCTTCTAACTTGGGCCCAAATTGTAAAATGGTCTTATCGTTCGTTCGATTTCGTTCCAATTCACATTCCAAGTAATATTCGGCATGCTAATTACATTGCCGGTTGCCAAATTGCATTATCTCTTATAGTTTCCGAGATATGGACTATCGATTATTTACACCTTAGGCTCTGCTTCTAACTTGGGCCCAAATTGTAAAATGGTCTTCTCTATTGGCGATTTCGTTCCAATTCACATTCCAAGTAATATTCGGCATGCTAATTACATTGCCGGTTGCCAAATTGCATTACCTCTTATAGTTTCCGAGATATGGACTATCGATAATTTACACCTTAGGCTCTGCTTCTAACTTGGGCCCAAATTGTAAAATGGTCTTATCTATTGGCGATTTCGTTCCAATTCACATTTCAAGTAATATCCGGCATGCTAATTACATTGCCGTTTGCCAAATTGAATTATCTCTTATAGTTTCCGAGATATGGACTATCGATAATTTACACTTTAGGCTCTGCTTCTAACTTGGGCCCAAATTGTAAAATGGTCTTATCTATTGGCGATTTCGTTCCAATTCACATTCCAAGTAATATTCGGCATGCTAATTACATTGCCGGTTGCCAAATTGCATTATCTCTTATAGTTTCCGAGATATGGACTATCGATAATTTACACCTTAGGCTCTGCTTCTAACTTGGGCCCAAATTGTAAAATGGTCTTATCTATTGGCGATTTCGTTCCAATTCACATTCCAAGTAATATTCGGCATGCTAATTACATTGCCAGTTGCCAAATTGCATTATCTCTTATAGTTTCCGAGATATGGACTATCGATAATTTACATCTTAGGCTCTGCTTCTAACTTGGGCCCAAATTGTAAAATGGTCTTATCTATTGGCGATTTCGTTCCAATTCACATTCCAAGTAATATTCGGCATGCTAATTACATTGCCGGTTGCCAAATTGCATTATCTCTTATAGTTTCCGAGATATGGACTATCGATAATTTACACCTTAGGCTCTGCTTCTAACTTGGGCCCAAATTGTAAAATGGTCTTATCTATTGAAGATTTCGTCCCAATTCACATTCCAAGTGATATTCGGCATGCTAATTACATTGCCGGTTGCGAAATGGCATTATCTCTTATAGTTTCCTAGATATGGACTATCAATAATTTACACCTTAGGCTCTGCTTCTAACTTGGGCCCAAATTGTAAAATGGCCTTATCTATTGGCGATTTCGTTCCAATTCATATTCCAAGTAATATTCGGCATGCTAATTACATTGCCGGTTGCCAAATTGCATTATCTCTTATAGTTTCCGAGATATGGACTATCGATAATTTACACCTTAGGCTCTGCTTCTAACTTGGGCCCAAATTGTAAAATGGTCTTATCTATTGGCGATTTCGTTCCAATTCACATTCCAAGTAATATTCGGCATGCAAATTACATTGCCGGTTGCCAAATTGCATTATCTCTTATAGTTTCCGAGATATGGGCTATCGATAATTTACACCTTAGGCTCTGCTTCTAACTTGGGCCCAAATTGTAAAATGGTCTTATCTATTGGCGATTTCGTTCCAATTCACACTCCAAGTAATATTCGGCATGCTAATTACATTGCCGGTTGCGAAATTGCGTTATCTCTTATAGTTTCCGAGATATGAACTATCAATAATTTACACCTTAGGCTCTGCTTCTAACTTGGGCCCAAATTGTAAAATGGTCTTATCTATTGGCGATTTCGTTCCAATTCACATTCCAAGTAATATTCGGCATGCTAATTACATTGCCGGTTGCCAAATTGCATTATCTCTTATAGTTTCCGAGATATGGACTATCGATAATTTACACCTTAGGCTCTGCTTCTAACTTGGGCCCAAATTGTAAAATGGTCTTATCTATTGGCGATTTCGTTCCAATTCACATTCCAAGTAATATTCGGCATGCTAATTACATTGCCGGTTGCCAAATTGAATTATCTCTTATAGTTTCCGAGATATGGACTATCGATAATTTACACCTTAGGCTCTGCTTCTAACTTGGGCCCAAATTGTAAAATGGTCTTATCTGTTGGCGATTTCGTTCCAATTCACATTCCAATTAATATTCGGCATGTTAATTACATTGCCGGTTGCCAAATTGCATTATCTCTTATAGTTTCCGAGATATGGACTATCGATAATTTACACCTTAGGCTCTGCTTCTAACTTGGGCCCAAATTGTAAAATGGTCTTATCTATTGGCGATTTCGTTCCAATTCACATTCCAAGTAATATTCGGCATGCTAATTACATTGCCGGTTGCCAAAGTGCATTATCTCTTATAGTTTCCGAGATATGGACTATCGATAATTTACACCTTAGGCTCTGCTTCTAACTTGGGCCCAAATTGTAAAATGGTCTTATCTATTGGCGATTTCGTTCCAATTCACATTCCAAGTAATATTCGGCATGCTAATTACATTGCCGGTTGCCAAATTGCATTATCTCTTATAGTTTCCGAGATATGGACTATCGATAATTTACACATTAGGCTCTGCTTCTAACTTGGGCCCAAATTGTAAAATGGTCTTATCTATTGGCGATTTCGTTCCAATTCACATTCCAAGTAATATTCGGCATGCTAATTACATTGCCGGTTGCCAAATTGCATTATCTCTTATAGTTTCCGAGATATGGACTATCGATAATTTACACCTTAGGCTCTGCTTCTAACTTGGGCCCAAATTGTAAAATGATCTTATCTATTGGCGATTTCGTTCCAATTCACATTCCAAGTAATATTCGGCATGCTAATTACATTGCCGGTTGCCAAATTGCATTATCTCTTATAGTTTCCGAGATATGGACTATCGATTATTTACACCTTAGGCTCTGCTTCTAACTTGGGCCCAAATTGTAAAATGGTCTTATCTATTGGCGATTTCGTTCCAATTCACATTCCAAGTAATATTCGGCATGCTAATTACATTGCCGGTTGCCAAATTGCATTATCTCTTATAGTTTCCGAGATATGGACTATCGATAATTTACACCTTAGGCTCTGCTTCTAACTTGGGCCCAAATTGTAAAATGGTCTTCTCTATTGGCGATTTCGTTCCAATTCACATTCCAAGTAATATTCGGCATGCTAATTACATTGCCGGTTGCCAAATTGCATTACCTCTTATAGTTTCCGAGATATGGACTATCGATAATTCACACCTTAGGCTCTGCTTCTAACTTGGGCCCAAATTGTAAAATGGTCTTATCTATTGGCGATTTCGTTCCAATTCACATTTCAAGTAATATCCGGCATGCTAATTACATTGCCGGTTGCCAAATTGAATTATCTCTTATAGTTTCCGAGATATGGACTATCGATAATTTACACCTTAGGCTCTGCTTCTAACTTGGGCCCAAATTGTAAAATGGTCTTATCTATTGGCGATTTCGTTCCAATTCACATTCCAAGTAATATTCGGCATGCTAATTACATTGCCGGTTGCCAAATTGCATTATCTCTTATAGTTTCCGAGATATGGACTATCGATAATTTACATCTTAGGCTCTGCTTCTAACTTGGGCCCAAATTGTAAAATGGTCTTATCTATTGGCGATTTCGTTCCAATTCACATTCCAAGTAATATTCGGCATGCTAATTACATTGCCGGTTGCCAAATTGCATTATCTCTTATAGTTTCCGAGATATGGACTATCGATAATTTACACCTTAGGCTCTGCTTCTAACTTGGGCCCAAATTGTAAAATGGTCTTATCTATTGAAGATTTCGTCCCAATTCACATTCCAAGTGATATTCGGCATGCTAATTACATTGCCGGTTGCGAAATGGCATTATCTCTTATAGTTTCCGAGATATGGACTATCAATAATTTACACCTTAGGCTCTGCTTCTAACTTGGGCCCAAATTGTAAAATGGCCTTATCTATTGGCGATTTCGTTCCAATTCACATTCCAAGTAATATTCGGCATGCTAATTACATTGCCGGTTGCCAAATTGCATTATCTCTTATAGTTTCCGAGATATGGACTATCGATAATTTACACCTTAGGCTCTGCTTCTAACTTGGGCCCAAATTGTAAAATGGTCTTATCTATTGGAGATTTCGTTCCAATTCACATTCCAAGTAATATTCGGCATGCTAATTACATTGCCGGTTGCCAAATTGCATTATCTCTTATAGTTTCCGAGATATGGACTATCGATAATTTACACCTTAGGCTCTGCTTCTAACTTGGGCCCAAATTGTAAAATGGTCTTATCTATTGGCGATTTCGTTCCAATTCACATTCAAAGTAATATTCGGCATGCTAATTACATTGCCGGTTGCCAAATTGCATTATCTCTTATAGTTTCCGAGATATGGACTATCGATAATTTACACCTTAGGCTCTGCTTCTAACTTGGTCCCAAATTGTAAAATGGTCTTATCTATTGGCGATTTCGTTCCAATTCACACTCCAAGTAATATTCGGCATGCTAATTACATTGCCGGTTGCGAAATTGCATTATCTCTTATAGTTTCCGAGATATGAACTATCAATAATTTACACCTTAGGCTCTGCTTCTAACTTGGGCCCATATTGTAAAATGGTCTTATCTATTGGCGATTTCGTTCCAATTCACATTCCAAGTAATATTCGGCATGCTAATTACATTGCCGGTTGCCAAATTGCATTATCTCTTATAGTTTCCGAGATATGGACTATCGATAATTTACACCTTAGGCTCTGCTTCTAACTTGGGCCCAAATTGTAAAATGGTCTTATCTATTGGCGATTTCGTTCCAATTCACATTCCAAGTAATATTCGGCATGCTAATTACATTGCCGGTTGCCAAATTGCATTATCTCTTATAGTTTCCGAGATATGGACTATCGATAATTTACACCTTAGGCTCTGCTTCTAACTTGGGCCCAAATTGTAAAATGGTCTTATCTATTGGCGATTTCGTTCCAATTCACATTCCAAGTAATATTCGGCATGCTAATTACATTGCCGGTTGCCAAATTGCATTATCTCTTATAGTTTCCGAGATATGGACTATCGATAATTTACACCTTAGGCTCTGCTTCTAACTTGGGCCCAAATTGTAAAATGGTCTTCTCTATTGGCGATTTCGTTCCAATTCACATTCCAAGTAATATTCGGCATGCTAATTACATTGCCGGTTGCCAAATTGCATTACCTCTTATAGTTTCCGAGATATGGACTATCGATAATTTACACCTTAGGCTCTGCTTCTAACTTGGGCCCAAATTGTAAAATGGTCTTATCTATTGGCGATTTCGTTCCAATTCACATTCCAAGTAATATTCGGCATGCTAATTACATTGCCGGTTGCCAAATTGAATTATCTCTTATAGTTTCCGAGATATGGACTATCGATAATTTACACCTTAGGCTCTGCTTCTAACTTGGGCCCAAATTGTAAAATGGTCTTACCTATTGGCGATTTCGTTCCAATTCACATTCCAAGTAATATTCGGCATGCTAATTACATTGCCGGTTGCCAAATTGCATTATCTCTTATAGTTTCCGAGATATGGACTATCGATAATTTACACCTTAGGCTCTGCTTCTAACTTGGGCCCAAATTGTAAAATGGTCTTATCTGTTGGCGATTTCGTTCCAATTCACATTCCAATTAATATTCGGCATGTTAATTACATTGCCGGTTGCCAAATTGCATTATCTCTTATAGTTTCCGAGATATGGACTATCGATAATTTACACCTTAGGCTCTGCTTCTAACTTGGGCCCAAATTGTAAAATGGTCTTATCTATTGGCGATTTCGTTCCAATTCACATTCCAAGTAATATTCGGCATGCTAATTACATTGCCGGTTGCCAAAGTGCATTATCTCTTATAGTTTCCGAGATATGGACTATCGATAATTTACACCTTAGGCTCTGCTTCTAACTTGGGCCCAAATTGTAAAATGGTCTTATCTATTGGCGATTTCGTTCCAATTCACATTCCAAGTAATATTCGGCATGCTAATTACATTGCCGGTTGCCAAATTGCATTATCTCTTATAGTTTCCGAGATATGGACTATCGATAATTTACACATTAGGCTCTGCTTCTAACTTGGGCCCAAATTGTAAAATGGTCTTATCTATTGGCGATTTCGTTCCAATTCACATTCCAAGTAATATTCGGCATGCTAATTACATTGCCGGTTGCCAAATTGCATTATCTCTTATAGTTTCCGAGATATGGACTATCGATAATTTACACCTTAGGCTCTGCTTCTAACTTGGGCCCAAATTGTAAAATGGTCTTATCTATTGGCGATTTCGTTCCAATTCACATTCCAAGTAATATTCGGCATGCTAATTACATTGCCGGTTGCCAAATTGCATTATCTCTTATAGTTTCCGAGATATGGACTATCGATAATTTACACCTTAGGCTCTGCTTCTAACTTGGGCCCAAATTGTAAAATGGTCTTATCTATTGGCGATTTCGTTCCAATTCACATTCCAAGTAATATTCGGCATGCTAATTACATTGCCGGTTGCCAAATTGAATTATCTCTTATAGTTTCCGAGATATGGACTATCGATAATTTACATCTTAGGCTCTGCTTCTAACTTGGGCCCAAATTGTAAAATGGTCTTACCTATTGGCGATTTCGTTCCAATTCACATTCCAAGTAATATTCGGCATGCTAATTACATTGCCGGTTGCCAAATTGCATTATCTCTTATAGTTTCCGAGATATGGACTATCGATAATTTACACCTTAGGCTCTGCTTCTAACTTGGGCCCAAATTGTAAAATGGTCTTATCTATTGGCGATTTCGTTCCAATTCACATTCCAAGTAATATTCGGCATGCTAATTACATTGCCGGTTGCCAAATTGCATTATCTCTTATAGTTTCCGAGATATGGACTATCGATAATTTACACCTTAGGCTCTGCTTCTAACTTGGGCCCAAATTGTAAAATCGTCTTATCTATTGGCGATTTCGTTCCAATTCACATTCCAAGTAATATTCGGCATGCTAATTACATTGCCGGTTGCCAAATTGCATTATCTCTTATAGTTTCCGAGATGTGGACTATCGGTAATTTACACCTTAGGCTCTGCTTCTAACTTGGGCCCAAATTGTAAAATGGTCTTATCTATTGGCGATTTCGTTCCAATTCACATTCCAAGTAATATCCGGCATGCTAATCACATTGCCGGTTGCCAAATTGAATTATCTCTTATAGTTTCCGAGATATGGACTATCGATAATTTACACCTTAGGCTCTGCTTCTAACTTGGGCCCAAATTGTAAAATGGTCTTACCTATTGGCGATTTCGTTCCAATTCACATTCCAAGTAATATTCGGCATGCTAATTACATTGCCGGTTGCCAAATTGCATTATCTCTTATAATTTCCGAGATATGGACTATCGATAATTTACACCTTAGGCTCTGCTTCTAACTTGGGCCCAAATTGTAAAATGGTCTTATCTATTGGCGATTTCGTTCCAATTCACATTCCAAGTAATATTCGGCATGCTAATTACATTGCCGGTTGCCAAATTGCATTATCTCTTATAGTTTCCGAGATATGGACTATCGATAATTTACATCTTAGGCTCTGCTTCTAACTTGGGCCCAAATTGTAAAATCGTCTTATCTATTGGCGATTTCGTTCCAATTCACATTCCAAGTAATATTCGGCATGCTAATTACATTGGAGGTTGCCAAATTGCATTATCTCTTATAGTTTCCGAGATATGGACTATCGATAATTTACACCTTAGGCTCTGCTTCTAACTTGGGCCCAAATTGTAAAATGGTCTTATCTATTGGCGATTTCGTTCCAATTCACATTCCAGGTAATATCCGGCATGCTAATTACATTGCCGGTTGCCAAATTGAATTATCTCTTATAGTTTCCGAGATATGGACTATCGATAATTTACACCTTAGGCTCTGCTTCTAACTTGGGCCCAAATTGTAAAATGGCCTTATATATTGGCGATTTCGTTCCAATTCACATTCCAAGTAATATTCGGCATGCTAATTACATTGCCGGTTGCCAAATTGCATTATCTCTTATAGTTTCCAAGATATGGACTATCGATAATTTACATCTTAGGCTCTGCTTCTAACTTGGGCCCAAATTGTAAAATGGTCTTATCTATTGGCGATTTCGTTCCAATTCACATTCCAAGTAATATTCGGCATGCTAATTACATTGCCGGTTGCCAAATTGCATTATCTCTTATAGTTTCCGAGATATGGACTATCGATAATTTACACCTTAGGCTCTGCTTCTAACCTTTGCCCAAATTGTAAAATGGTCTTATCTATTGGCGATTTCGTCCCAATTCACATTCCAAGTGATATTCGGCATGCTAATTACATTGCCGGTTGCGAAATTGCATTATCTCTTATAGTTTCCGAGATATGGACTATCAATAATTTACACCTTAGGCTCTGCTTCTAACTTGGGCCCAAAATGTAAAATGGTCTTATCTATTGGCGATTTCGTTCCAATTCACATTCCAAGTAATATTCGGCATGCTAATTACATTGCCGGTTGCCAAATTGCATTATCTCTTATAGTTTCCGAGATATGGACTATCGATAATTTACACCTTAGGCTCTGCTTCTAACTTGGGCCCAAATTGTAAAATGGTCTTATCTATTGGCGATTTCGTTCCAATTCACATTCCAAGTAATATACGGCATGCTAATTACATTGCCGGTTGCCAAATTGCATTATCTCTTATAGTTTCCGAGATATGGACTATCGATAATTTACACCTTAGGCTCTGCTTCTAACTTGGGCCCAAATTGTAAAATGGTCTTATCTATTGGCGATTTCGTTCCAATTCACATTCCAAGTAATATTCGGCATGCTAATTACATTGCCGGTTGCCAAATTGCATTATCTCTTATAGTTTCCGAGATATGGACTATCGATAATTTACACCTTAGGCTCTGCTTCTAACTTGGGCCCAAATTGTAAAATGGTCTTATCTATTGGCGATTTCGTTCCAATTCACATTCCAAGTAATATTCGGCATGCTAATTACATTGCCGGTTGCCAAATTGCATTATCTCTTATAGTTTCCGAGATATGGACTATCGATAATTTACACCTTAGGCTCTGCTTCTAACTTGGGCCCAAATTGTAAAATGGTCTTATCTATTGGCGATTTCGTTCCAATTCACACTCCAAGTAATATTCGGCATGCTAATTACATTGCCGGTTGCGAAATTGCATTATCTCTTATAGTTTCCGAGATATGGACTATCAATAATTTACACCTTAGGCTCTGCTTCTAACTTGGGCCCAAATTGTAAAATGGTCTTATCTATTGGCGATTTCGTTCCAATTCACATTCCAAGTAATATTCGGCATGCTAATTACATTGCCGCTTGCCAAATTGCATTATCTCTTATAGTTTCCGAGATATGGACTATCGATAATTTACACCTTAGGCTCTGCTTCTAACTTGGGCCCAAATTGTAAAATGGTCTTCTCTATTGGCGATTTCGTCCCAATTCACATTCCAAGTAATATTCGGCATGCTAATTACATTGCCGGTTGCCAAATTGCATTATCTCTTATAGTTTCCGAGATATGGACTATCGATAATTTACACCTTAGGCTCTGCTTCTAACTTGGGCCCAAATTGTAAAATGGTCTTATCTATTGGCGATTTCGTTCCAATTCACATTCCAAGTAATATTCGGCATGCTAATTACATTGCCGGTTGCCAAATTGCATTATCTCTTATAGTTTCCGAGATATGGACTATCGATAATTTACACCTTAGGCTCTGCTTCTAACTTGGGCCCAAATTGTAAAATGGTCTTCTCTATTGGCGATTTCGTTCCAATTCACATTCCAAGTAATATTCGGCATGCTAAATACATTGCCGGTTGCCAAATTGCATTACCTCTTATAGTTTCCGAGATATGGACTATCGATAATTTACACCTTAGGCTCTGCTTCTAACTTGGGCCCAAATTGTAAAATGGTCTTATCTATTGGCGATTTCGTTCCAATTCACATTCCAAGTAATATTCGGCATGCTAATTACATTGCCGGTTGCCAAATTGCATTATCTCTTATAGTTTCCGAGATATGGACTATCGATAATTTACACCTTAGGCTCTGCTTCTAACTTGGGCCCAAATTGTAAAATGGTCTTCTCTATTGGCGATTTCGTTCCAATTCACATTCCAAGTAATATTCGGCATGCTAATTACATTGCCGGTTGCCAAATTGCATTATCTCTTATAGTTTCCGAGATATGGACTATCGATAATTTACACCTTAGGCTCTGCTTCTAACTTGGGCCCAAATTGTAAAATGGTCTTCTCTATTGGCGATTTCGTTCCAATTCACATTCCAAGTAATGTTCGGCATGCTAATTACATTGCCGGTTGCCAAATTGCATTATCTCTTATAGTTTCCGAGATATGGACTATCGATAATTTACACCTTAGGCTCTGCTTCTAACTTGGGCCCAAATTGTAAAATGGTCTTATCTATTGGCGATTTCGTTCCAATTCACATTCCAAGTAATATTCGGCATGCTAATTACATTGCCGGTTGCCAAATTGCATTATCTCTTATAGTTTCCGAGATATGGACTATCGATAATTTACACCTTAGGCTCTGCTTCTAACTTGGGCCCAAATTGTAAAATGGTCTTCTCTATTGGCGATTTCGTTCCAATTCACATTCCAAGTAATATTCGGCATGCTAATTACATTGCCGGTTGCCAAATTGCATTATCTCTTATAGTTTCCGAGATATGGACTATCGATAATTTACACCTTAGGCTCTGCTTCTAACTTGGGCCCAAATTGTAAAATGGTCTTCTCTATTGGCGATTTCGTTCCAATTCACATTCCAAGTAATATTCGGCATGCTAATTACATTGCCGGTTGCCAAATTGCATTAACTCTTATAGTTTCCGAGATATGGACTATCGATAATTTACACCTTAGGCTCTGCTTCTAACTTGGGCCCAAATTGTAAAATGGTCTTATCTATTGGCGATTTCGTTCCAATTCACATTCCAAGTAATATTCGGCATGCTAATTACATTGCCGGTTGCGAAATTGCATTATCTCTTATAGTTTCCGAGATATGGACTATCGATAATTTACACCATAGGCTCTGCTTCTATCTTGGGCCCAAATTGTAAAATGGTCTTATCTATTGGCGATTTCGTTCCAATTCACATTCCAAGTAATATTCGGCATGCTAATTACATTGCCGGTTGCCAAATTGCATTATCTCTTATAGTTTCCGAGATATGGACTATCGATAATTTACACCTTAGGCTCTGCTTCTAACTTGATCCCAAATTGTAAAATGGTCTTATCTATTGGCGATTTCGTTCCAATTCACATTCCAAGTAATATTCGGCATGCTAATTACATTGCCGGTTGCCAAATTGCATTATCTCTTATAGTTTCCGAGATATGGACTATCGATAATTTACACCTTAGGCTCTGCTTTTAACTTGGGCCCAAATTGTAAAATGGTCTTATCTATTGGCGATTTCGTTCCAATTCACATTCCAAGTAATATTCGGCATGCTAATTACATTGCCGGTTGCCAAATAAAATTATCTCTTATAGTTTCCGAGATATGGACTATCGATAATTTACACCTTAGGATCTGCTTCTAACTTGGGCCCAAATTGTAAAATGGTCTTACCTATTGGCGATTTCGTTCCAATTCACATTCCAAGTAATATTCGGCATGCTAATTACATTGCCGGTTGCCAAATTGCATTATCTCTTATAGTTTCCGAGATATGGACTATCAATAATTTACACCTTAGGCTCTGCTTCTAACTTGGGCCCAAATTTTAAAATGGTCTTATCTATTGGCGATTTCGTTCCAATTCACATTCCAAGTAATATTCGGCATGCTAATTACATTGCCGGTTGCCAAATTGCATTATCTCTTATAGTTTCCGAGATATGGACTATCGATAATTTACACCTTAGGCTCTGCTTCTAACTTGGGCCCAAATTGTAAAATTGTCTTCTCTATTGGCGATTTCGTTCCAATTCACATTCCAAGTAATATTCGGCATGCTAATTACATTGCCGGTTGCCAAATTGCATTATCTCTTATAGTTTCCGAGATATGGACTATCGATAATTTACACCTTAGGCTCTGCTTCTAATTTGGGCCCAAATTGTAAAATCGTCTTATCTATTGGCGATTTCGTTCCAATTCACATTCCAAGTAATATCCGGCATGCTAATTACATTGCCGGTTGCCAAATTGAATTATCTCTTATAGTTTCCGAGATATGGACTATCGATAATTTACACCTTAGGCTCTGCTTCTAACATGGGCCCAAATTGTAAAATGGTCTTACCTATTGGCGATTTCGTTCCAATTCACATTCCAAGTAATATTCGGCATGCTAATTACATTGCCGGTTGCCAAATTGCATTATCTCTTATAGTTTCCGAGATATGGACTATCGATAATTTACACCTTAGGCTCTGCTTCTAACTTGGGCCCAAATTGTAAAATGGTCTTATCTATTGGCGATTTCGTTCCAATTCACATTCCAAGTAATATTCGGCATGCTAATTACATTGCCGGTTGCCAAATTGCATTATCTCTTATAGTTTCCGAGATATGGACTATCGATAATTTACACCTTAGGCTCTGCTTCTAACTTGGGCCCAAATTGTAAAATGGTCTTATCTATTGGCGATTTCGTCCCAATTCACATTCCAAGTGATATTCGGCATGCTAATTACATTGCCGATTGCGAAATTGCATTATCTCTTATAGTTTCCGAGATATGGACTATCAATAATTTACACCTTAGGCTCTGCTTCTAACTTGGGCCCAAATTGTAAAATGGTCTTATCTATTGGCGATTTCGTTCCAATTCACATTCCAAGTAATATTCGGCATGCTAATTACATTGCCGGTTGCCAAATTGCATTATCTCTTATAGTTTCCGAGATATGGACTATCGATAATTTACACCTTAGGCTCTGCTTCTAACTTGGGCCCAAATTGTAAAATGGTCTTATCTATTGGCGATTTCGTTCCAATTCACATTCCAAGTAATACTCGGCATGCTAATTACATTGCCGGTTGCCAAATTGCATTATCTCTTAGAGTTTCCGAGATATGGACTATCGATAATTTACACCTTAGGCTCTGCTTCTAACTTGGGCCCAAATTGTAAAATGGTCTTATCTATTGGCGATTTCGTTCCAATTCACATTCCAAGTAATATTCGGCATGCTAATTACATTGCCGGTTGCCAAATTGCATTATCTCTTATAGTTTCCGAGATATGGACTATCGATAATTTACACCTTAGGCTCTGCTTCTAACTTGGGCCCAAATTGTAAAATGGTCTTATCTATTGGCGATTTCGTTCCAATTCACACTCCAAGTAATATTCGGCATGCTAATTACATTGCCGGTTGCGAAATTGCATTATCTCTTATAGTTTCCGAGATATGGACTATCAATAATTTACACCTTAGGCTCTGCTTCTAACTTGGGCCCAAAT
The DNA here is from genome assembly GCF_030347505.1 of Rhynchophorus ferrugineus. Classification (NCBI taxonomy): domain Eukaryota; kingdom Metazoa; phylum Arthropoda; class Insecta; order Coleoptera; family Curculionidae; genus Rhynchophorus; species Rhynchophorus ferrugineus. Next base: position 104,669 of record NW_027472878.1, read on the forward strand.
TGTAAAATGGTCTTATCTATTGGCGATTTCGTTCCAATTCACATTCCAAGTAATATTCGGCATGCTAATTACATTGCCGGTTGCCAAATTGCATTATCTCTTATAGTTTCCGAGATATGGACTATCGATAATTTACACCTTAGGCTCTGCTTCTAACTTGGGCCCAAATTGTAAAATGGTCTTATCTATTGGCGATTTCGTTCCAATTCACATTCCAAGTAATATTCGGCATGCTAATTACATTGCCGGTTGCCAAATTGCATTATCTCTTATAGTTTCCGAGATATGGACTATCGATAATTTACACCTTAGCCTCTGCTTCTAACTTGGGCCCAAATTGTAAAATGGTCTTATCTATTGGCGTTTTCGTTCCAATTCACATTCCAATTAATATTCGGCATGCTAATTACATTGCCGGTTGCCAAATTGCATTATCTCTTATAGTTTCCGAGATATGGACTATCGATAATTTACACCTTAGGCTCTGCTTCTAACTTGGGCCCAAATTGTAAAATGGTCTTCTCTTTTGGCGATTTCGTTCCAATTCACATTCCAAGTAATATTCGGCATGCTAATTACATTGCCGGTTGCCAAATTGCATTATCTCTTATAGTTTCCGAGATATGGACAATCGATAATTTACACCTTAGGCTCTGCTTCTAACTTGGGCCCAAATTGTAAAATGGTCTTATCTATTGGCGATTTCGTTCCAATTCACATTCCAAGTAATATTCGGCATGCTAATTACATTGCCGGTTGCCAAATTGCATTATCTCTTATAGTTTCCGAGATATGGACTATCGATAATTTACACCTTAGGCTCTGCTTCTAACTTGGGCCCAAATTGTAAAATGGTCTTCTCTATTGGCGATTTCGTTCCAATTCACATTCCAAGTAATATTCGGCATGCTAATTACATTGCCGGTTGCCAAATTGCATTATCTCTTATAGTTTCCGAGATATGGACTATCGATAATTTACACCTTAAGCTCTGCTTCTAACTTGGGCCCAAATTGTAAAATGGTCTTCTCTATTGGCGATTTCGTTCCAATTCACATTCCAAGTAATATTCGGCATGCTAATTACATTGCCGGTTGCCAAATTGCATTATCTCTTATAGTTTCCGAGATATGGAGTATCGATAATTTACACCTTAGGCTCTGCTTCTAATTTGGGCCCAAATTGTAAAATCGTCTTATCTATTGGCGATTTCGTTCCAATTCACATTCCAAGTAATATTCGGCATGCTAATTACATTGCCGGTTGCCAAATTGCATTATCTCTTATAGTTTCCGAGATATGGACTATCGGTAATTTACACCTTAGGCTCTGCTTCTAACTTGGGCCCAAATTGTAAAATGGTCTTATCTATTGGCGATTTCGTTCCAATTCACATTCCAAGTAATATTCGGCATGCTAATTACATTGCCGGTTGCCAAATTGCATTATCTCTTATAGTTTCCGAGATATGGACTATCGGTAATTTACACCTTAGGCTCTGCTTCTAACTTGGGCCCAAATTGTAAAATGGTCTTATCTATTGGCGATTTCGTTCCAATTCACATTCCAAGTAATATTCGGCATGCTAATTAAATTGCCGGTTGCCAAATTGCATTATCTCTTATAGTTTCCGAGATATGGACTATCGATAATTTACACCTTAGCCTCTGCTTCTAACTTGGGCCCAAATTGTAAAATGGTCTTATCTATTGGCGTTTTCGTTCCAATTCACATTCCAAGTAATATTCGGCATGCTAATTACATTGCCGGTTGCCAAATTGCATTATCTCTTATAGTTTCCGAGATATGGACTATCGATAATTTACACCTTAGGCTCTGCTTCTAACTTGGGCCCAAATTGTAAAATGGTCTTCTCTATTGGCGATTTCGTTCCAATTCACATTCCAAGTAATATTCGGCATGCTAATTACATTGCCGGTTGCCAAATTGCATTATCTCTTATAGTTTCCGAGATATGGACTATCGATAATTTACACCTTAGGCTCTGCTTCTAACTTGGGCCCAAATTGTAAAATGGACTTATCTATTGGCGATTTCGTTATAATTCACATTCCAAGTAATATTCGGCATGCTAATTACATTGCCGGTTGCCAAATTTCATTATCTCTTATAGTTTCCGAGATATGGACTATCGATAATTTACACCTTAGGCTCTGCTTCTAACTTGGGCCCAAATTGTAAAATGGTCTTCTCTATTGGCGATTTCGTTCCAATTCACATTCCAAGTAATATTCGGCATGCTAATTACATTGCCGGTTGCCAAATTGCATTATCTCTTATAGTTTCCGAGATATGGAGTATCGATAATTTACACCTTAAGCTCTGCTTCTAACTTGGGCCCAAATTGTAAAATGGTCTTCTCTATTGGCGATTTCGTTCCAATTCACATTCCAAGTAATATTCGGCATGCTAATTACATTGCCGGTTGCCAAATTGCATTATCTCTTATAGTTTCCGAGATATGGACTATCGATAATTTACACCTTAGGCTCTGCTTCTAACTTGGGCCCAAATTGTAAAATGGACTTATCTATTGGCGATTTCGTTATAATTCACATTCCAAGTAATATTCGGCATGCTAATTACATTGCCGGTTGCCAAATTTCATTATCTCTTATAGTTTCCGAGATATGGACTATCGATAATTTACACCTTAGGCTCTGCTTCTAACTTGGGCCCAAATTGTAAAATGGTCTTCTCTATTGGCGATTTCGTTCCAATTCACATTCCAAGTAATATTCGGCATGCTAATTACATTGCCGGTTGCCAAATTGCATTATCTCTTATAGTTTCCGAGATATGGAGTATCGATAATTTACACCTTAGGCTCTGCTTCTAATTTGGGCCCAAATTGTAAAATCGTCTTATCTATTGGCGATTTCGTTCCAATTCACATTCCAAGTAATATTCGGCATGCTAATTACATTGCCGGTTGCCAAATTGCATTATCTCTTATAGTTTCCGAGATATGGACTATCAGTAATTTACACCTTAGGCTCTGCTTCTAACTTGGGCCCAAATTGTAAAATGGTCTTATCTATTGGCGATTTCGTTCCAATTCACATTCCAAGTAATATCCGGCATGCTAATTACATTGCCGGTTGCCAAATTGAATTATCTCTTATAGTTTCCGAGATATGGACTATCGATAATTTACACCTTAGGCTCTGCTTCTAACATGGGCCCAAATTGTAAAATGGCCTTACCTATTGGCGATTTCGTTCCAATTCACATTCCAAGTAATATTCGGCATGCTAATTACATTGCCGGTTGCCAAATTGCATTATCTCTTATAGTTTCTGAGATATGGACTATCGATAATTTACACCTTAGGCTCTGCTTCTAACTTGGGCCCAAATTGTAAAATGGTCTTATCTATTGGCGATTTCGTTCCAATTCACATTCCAAGTAATATTCGGCATGCTAATTACATTGCCGGTTGCCAAATTGCATTATCTCTTATAGTTTCCGAGATATGGACTATCGATAAATTACATCTTAGGCTCTGCTTCTAACTTGGGCCCAAATTGTAAAATGGTCTTATCTATTGGCGATTTCGTTCCAATTCACATTCCAAGTAATATTCGGCATGCTAATTACATTGCCGGTTGCCAAATTGCATTATCTCTTATAGTTTCCGAGATATGGACTATCGATAATTTACATCTTAGGCTCTGCTTCTAACTTGGGCCCAAATTGTAAAATGGTCTTATCTATTGGCGATTTCGTTCCAATTCACATTCCAAGTAATATTCGGCATGCTAATTACATTGCCGGTTGCCAAATTGCATTATCTCTTATAGTTTCCGAGATATGGACTATCGATAATTTACACCTTAGGCTCTGCTTCTAACTTGGGCCCAAATTGTAAAATGGTCTTCTCTATTGGCGATTTCGTTCCAATTCACATTCCAAGTAATATTCGGCATGCTAATTACATTGCCGGTTGCCAAATTGCATTGTCTCTTATAGTTTCCGAGATATGGACTATCGATAATTTACACCTTAGGCTCTGCCTCTAACTTGGGCCCAAATTGTAAAATCGTCTTATCTATTGGCGATTTCGTTCCAATTCACATTCCAAGTATTATTCGGCATGCTAATTACATTGCCGGTTGCCAAATTGCATTATCTCCTATAGTTTCCGAGATATGGACTATCGGTAATTTACACCTTAGGCTCTGCTTCTAACTTGGGCCCAAATTGTAAAATGGTCTTATCTATTGGCGATTTCGTTCCAATTCACATTCCATGTAATATCCGGCATGCTAATTACATTGCCGGTTGCCAAATTGAATTATCTCTTATAGTTTCCGAGATATGGACTATCGATAATTTACACCTTAGGCTCTGCTTCTAACTTGGGCCCAAATTGTAAAATGGTCTTACCTATTGGCGATTTCGTTCCAATTCATATTCTAAGTAATATTCGGCATGCTAATTACATTGCCGGTTGCCAAATTGCATTATCTCTTATAGTTTCCGAGATATGGACTATCGATAATTTACACCTTAGGCTCTGCTTCTAACTTGGGCCCAAATTGTAAAATGGTCTTATCATTGGCGATTTCGTGCCAATTCACATTCCAAGTAATATTCGGCATGCTAATTACATTGCCGGTTGCCAAATTGCATTATCTCTTATAGTTTCCGAGATATGGACTATCGATAATTTACATCTTAGGCTCTGCTTCTAACTTGGGCCCAAATTGTAAAATCGTCTTATCTATTGGCGATTTCGTTCCAATTCACATCCCAAGTAATATTCGGCATGCTAATTACATTGCCGGTTGCCAAATTGCATTATCTCTTATAGTTTCCGAGATATGGACTATCGATAATTTACACCTTAGGCTCTGCTTCTAACTTGGGCCCAAATTGTAAAATGGTCTTATCTATTGGCGATTTGGTTCCAATTCACATTCCAAGTAATATCCGGCATGCTAATTACATTGCCGGTTGCCAAATTGAATTATCTCTTATAGTTTCCGAGATATGGACTATCGATAATTTACACCTTAGGCTCTGCTTCTAACTTGGGCCCAAATTGTAAAATGGTCTTATCTATTGGCGATTTCGTTCCAATTCACATTCCAAGTAATATTTGGCATGCTAATTACATTGCCGGTTGCCAAATTGCATTATCTCTTATAGTTTCCGAGATATGGACTATCGATAATTTACATCTTAGGCTCTGCTTCTAACTTGGGCCCAAATTGTAAAATGGTCTTATCTATTGGCGATTTCGTTCCAATTCACATTCCAAGTAATATTCGGCATGCTAATTACATTGCCGGTTGCCAAATTGCATTATCTCTTATAGTTTCCGAGATATGGACTATCGATAATTTACACCTTAGGCTCTGCTTCTAACTTGGGCCCAAATTGTAAAATGGTCTTATCTATTGGCGATTTCGTCCCAATTCACATTCCAAGTGATATTCGGCATGCTAATTACATTGCCGGTTGCGAAATTGCATTATATCTTATAGTTTCCGAGATATGGACTATCAATAATTTACACCTTAGGCTCTGCTTCTAACTTGGGCCCAAATTGTAAAATGGCCTTATCTATTGGCGATTTCGTTCCAATTCACATTCCAAGTAATATTCGGCATGCTAATTACATTGCCGGTTGCCAAATTGCATTATCTCTTATAGTTTCCGAGATATGGACTATCGATAATTTACACCTTAGGCTCTGCTTCTAACTTGGGCCCAAATTGTAAAATGGTCTTATCTATTGGCGATTTCGTTCCAATTCACATTCCAAGTAATATTCGGCATGCTAATTACATTGCCGGTTGCCAAATTGCATTATCTCTTATAGTTTCCGAGATATGGACTATCGATAATTTACACCTTAGGCTCTGCTTCTAACTTGGGCCCAAATTGTAAAATGGTCTTATCTATTGGCAATTTCGTTCCAATTCACATTCCAAGTAATATTTGGCATGCTAATTACATTGCCGGTTGCCAAATTGCATTATCTCTTATAGTTTCCGAGATATGGACTATCGATAATTTACATCTTAGGCTCTGCTTCTAACTTGGGCCCAAATTGTAAAATGGTCTTATCTATTGGCGATTTCGTTCCAATTCACATTCCAAGTAATATTCGGCATGCTAATTACATTGCCGGTTGCCAAATTGCATTATCTCTTATAGTTTCCGAGATATGGACTATCGATAATTTACACCTTAGGCTCTGCTTCTAACTTGGGCCCAAATTGTAAAATGGTCTTATCTATTGGCGATTTCGTTCCAATTCACATTTCAAGTAATATTCGGCATGCTAATTACATTGCCGGTTGCCAAATTGCATTATCTCTTATAGTTTCCGAGATATGGACTATCGATAATTTACACCTTAGGCTCTGCTTCTAACTTGGGCCCAAATTGTAAAATGGTCTTATCTATTGGCGATTTCGTTCCAATTCACATTCCAAGTAATATTCGGCATGCTAATTACATTGCCGGTTGCCAAATTGCATTATCTCTTATAGTTTCCGAGATATGGACTATCGATAATTTACACCTTAGGCTCTGCTTCTAACTTGGGCCCAAATTGTAAAATGGTCTTCTCTATTGGCGATTTCGTTCCAATTCACATTCCAAGTAATATTCGGCATGCTAATTACATTGCCGGTTGCCAAATTGCATTACCTCTTATAGTTTCCGAGATATGGACTATCGATAATTTACACCTTAGGCTCTGCTTCTAACTTGGGCCCAAATTGTAAAATGGTCTTATCTATTGGCTATTTCGTTCCAATTCACATTCCAAGTAATATTCGGCATGCTAATTACATTGCCTGTTGCCAAATTGAATTATCTCTTATAGTTTCCGAGATATGGACTATCGATAATTTACACCTTAGGCTCTGCTTCTAACTTGGGCTAAAATTGTAAAATGGTCTTACCTATTGGCGATTTCGTTCCAATTCACATTCCAAGTAATATTCGGCATGCTAATTACATTGCCGGTTGCCAAATTGCATTATCTCTTATAGTTTCCGAGATATGGACTATCGATAATTTACACCTTAGGCTCTGCTTCTAACTTGGGCCCAAATTGTAAAATGGTCTTATCTATTGGCGATTTCGTTCCAATTCACATTCCTATTAATATTCGGCATGCTAATTACATTGCCGGTTGCCAAATTGCATTATCTCTTATAGTTTCCGAGATATGGACTATCGATAATTTACACCTTAGGCTCTGCTTCTAACTTGGGCCCAAATTGTAAAATGGTCTCATCTATTGGCGATTTCGTTCCAATTCACATTCCAAGTAACATTCGGCATGCTAATTACATTGCCGTTTGCCAAATTGCATTATCTCTTATAGTTTCCGAGATATGGACTATCGATAATTTACACCTTAGGCTCTGCTTCTAACTTGGGCCCAAATTGTAAAATGGTCTTATCTATTGGCGATTTCGTTCCAATTCACATTCCAAGTAATATTCGGCATGCTAATTACATTGCCGGTTGCCAAATTGCATTATATCTTATAGTTTCCGAGATATGGACTATCGATAATTTACACCTTAGGCTCTGCTTCTAACTTGGGCCCAAATTGTAAAATGGTCTTATCTATTGGCGATTTCGTTCCAATTCACATTCCAAGTAATATTCGGCATGCTAATTACATTGCCGGTTGCCAAATTGAATTATCTCTTATAGTTTCCGAGATATGGACTATCGATAATTTACACCTTAGGCTCTGCTTCTAACTTGGGCCCAAATTGTAAAATGGTCTTACCTATTGGCGATTTCGTTCCAATTCACATTCCAAGTAATATTCGGCATGCTAATTACATTGCCGTTTGCCAAATTGCATTATATCTTATAGTTTCCGAGATATGGACTATCGATAATTTACACCTTAGGCTCTGCTTCTAACTTGGGCCCAAATTGTAAAATGGTCTTATCTATTGGCGATTTCGTTCCAATTCACATTCCAAGTAATATTCGGCATGCTAATTACATTGCCGGTTGCCAAATTGAATTATCTCTTATAGTTTCCGAGATATGGACTATCGATAATTTACACCTTAGGCTCTGCTTCTAACTTGGGCCCAAATTGTAAAATGGTCTTACCTATTGGCGATTTCGTTCCAATTCACATTCCAAGTAATATTCGGCATGCTAATTACATTGCCGGTTGCCAAATTGCATTATCTCTTATAGTTTCCCAGATATGGACTATCGATAATTTACACCTTAGGCTCTGCTTCTAACTTGGGCCCAAATTGTAAAATGGTCTTATCTATTGGCGATTTCGTTCCAATTCACATTCCAAGTAACATTCGGCATGCTAATTACATTGCCGTTTGCCAAATTGCATTATCTCTTATAGTTTCCGAGATATGGACTATCGATAATTTACACCTTAGGCTCTGCTTCTAACTTGGGCCCAAATTGTAAAATGGTCTTATCTATTGGCGATTTCGTTCCAATTCACATTCCAAGTAATATTCGGCATGCTAATTACATTGCCGGTTGCCAAATTGCATTATATCTTATAGTTTCCGAGATATGGACTATCGATAATTTACACCTTAGGCTCTGCTTCTAACTTGGGCCCAAATTGTAAAATGGTCTTATCTATTGGCGATTTCGTTCCAATTCACATTCCAAGTAATATTCGGCATGCTAATTACATTGCCGGTTGCCAAATTGAATTATCTCTTATAGTTTCCGAGATATGGACTATCGATATTTTACACCTTAGGCTCTGCTTCTAACTTGGGCCCAAATTGTAAAATGGTCTTACCTATTGGCGATTTCGTTCCAATTCACATTCCAAGTAATATTCGGCATGCTAATTACATTGCCGGTTGCCAAATTGCATTATCTCTTATAGTTTCCGAGATAAGGACTATCGATAATTTACACCTTAGGCTCTGCTTCTAACTTGGGCCCAAATTGTAAAATGGTCTTACCTATTGGCGATTTCGTTCCAATTCACATTCCAAGTAATATTCGGCATGCTAATTACATTGCCGGTTGCCAAATTGAATTATCTCTTATAGTTTCCGAGATATGGACTATCGATAATTTACACCTTAGGCTCTGCTTCTAACTTGGGCCCAAATTGTAAAATGGTCTTACCTATTGGCGATTTCGTTCCAATTCACATTCCAAGTAATATTCGGCATGCTAATTACATTGCCGGTTGCCAAATTGAATTATCTCTTATAGTTTCCGAGATATGGACTATCGATAATTTACACCTTAGGCTCTGCTTCTAACTTGGGCCCAAATTGTAAAATGGTCTTACCTATTGGCGATTTCGTTCCAATTCACATTCCAAGTAATATTCGGCATGCTAATTACATTGCCGGTTGCCAAATTGAATTATCTCTTATAGTTTCCGAGATATGGACTATCGATAATTTACACCTTAGGCTCTGCTTCTAACTTGGGCCCAAATTGTAAAATGGTCTTACCTATTGGCGATTTCGTTCCAATTCACATTCCAAGTAATATTCGGCATGCTAATTACATTGCCGGTTGCCAAATTGCATTATCTCTTATAGTTTCCGAGATAAGGACTATCGATAATTTACACCTTAGGCTCTGCTTCTAACTTGGGCCCAAATTGTAAAATGGTCTTACCTATTGGCGATTTCGTTCCAATTCACATTCCAAGTAATATTCGGCATGCTAATTACATTGCCGGTTGCCAAATTGAATTATCTCTTATAGTTTCCGAGATATGGACTATCGATAATTTACACCTTAGGCTCTGCTTCTAACTTGGGCCCAAATTGTAAAATGGTCTTACCTATTGGCGATTTCGTTCCAATTCACATTCCAAGTAATATTCGGCATGCTAATTACATTGCCGGTTGCCAAATTGCATTATCTCTTATAGTTTCCGAGATAAGGACTATCGATAATTTACACCTTAGGCTCTGCTTCTAACTTGGGCCCAAATTGTAAAATGGTCTTACCTATTGGCGATTTCGTTCCAATTCACATTCCAAGTAATATTCGGCATGCTAATTACATTGCCGTTTGCCAAATTGCATTATATCTTATAGTTTCCGAGATATGGACTATCGATAATTTACACCTTAGGCTCTGCTTCTAACTTGGGCCCAAATTGTAAAATGGTCTTATCTATTGGCGATTTCGTTCCAATTCACATTCCAAGTAATATTCGGCATGCTAATTACATTGCCGGTTGCCAAATTGAATTATCTCTTATAGTTTCCGAGATATGGACTATCGATAATTTACACCTTAGGCTCTGCTTCTAACTTGGGCCCAAATTGTAAAATGGTCTTACCTATTGGCGATTTCGTTCCAATTCACATTCCAAGTAATATTCGGCATGCTAATTACATTGCCGGTTGCCAAATTGCATTATCTCTTATAGTTTCCCAGATATGGACTATCGATAATTTACACCTTAGGCTCTGCTTCTAACTTGGGCCCAAATTGTAAAATGGTCTTATCTATTGGCGATTTCGTTCCAATTCACATTCCAAGTAACATTCGGCATGCTAATTACATTGCCGTTTGCCAAATTGCATTATCTCTTATAGTTTCCGAGATATGGACTATCGATAATTTACACCTTAGGCTCTGCTTCTAACTTGGGCCCAAATTGTAAAATGGTCTTATCTATTGGCGATTTCGTTCCAATTCACATTCCAAGTAATATTCGGCATGCTAATTACATTGCCGGTTGCCAAATTGCATTATATCTTATAGTTTCCGAGATATGGACTATCGATAATTTACACCTTAGGCTCTGCTTCTAACTTGGGCCCAAATTGTAAAATGGTCTTATCTATTGGCGATTTCGTTCCAATTCACATTCCAAGTAATATTCGGCATGCTAATTACATTGCCGGTTGCCAAATTGAATTATCTCTTATAGTTTCCGAGATATGGACTATCGATAATTTACACCTTAGGCTCTGCTTCTAACTTGGGCCCAAATTGTAAAATGGTCTTACCTATTGGCGATTTCGTTCCAATTCACATTCCAAGTAATATTCGGCATGCTAATTACATTGCCGGTTGCCAAATTGCATTATCTCTTATAGTTTCCGAGATAAGGACTATCGATAATTTACACCTTAGGCTCTGCTTCTAACTTGGGCCCAAATTGTAAAATGGTCTTATCTATTGGCGATTTCGTTCCAATTCACATTCCAAGTAATATTCGGCATGCTAATTACATTGCCGGTTGCCAAATTGCATTATCTCTTATAGTTTCCGAGATATGGACTATCGATAATTTACACCTTAGGCTCTGCTTCTAACTTGGGCCCAAATTGTAAAATGGTCTTATCTATTGGCGATTTCGTTCCAATTCACATTCCTATTAATATTCGGCATGCTAATTACATTGCCGGTTGCCAAATTGCATTATCTCTTATAGTTTCCGAGATATGGACTATCGATAATTTACACCTTAGGCTCTGCTTCTAACTTGGGCCCAAATTGTAAAATGGTCTCATCTATTGGCGATTTCGTTCCAATTCACATTCCAAGTAACATTCGGCATGCTAATTACATTGCCGTTTGCCAAATTGCATTATCTCTTATAGTTTCCGAGATATGGACTATCGATAATTTACACCTTAGGCTCTGCTTCTAACTTGGGCCCAAATTGTAAAATGGTCTTATCTATTGGCGATTTCGTTCCAATTCACATTCCAAGTAATATTCGGCATGCTAATTACATTGCCGGTTGCCAAATTGCATTATATCTTATAGTTTCCGAGATATGGACTATCGATAATTTACACCTTAGGCTCTGCTTCTAACTTGGGCCCAAATTGTAAAATGGTCTTATCTATTGGCGATTTCGTTCCAATTCACATTCCAAGTAATATTCGGCATGCTAATTACATTGCCGGTTGCCAAATTGAATTATCTCTTATAGTTTCCGAGATATGGACTATCGATAATTTACACCTTAGGCTCTGCTTCTAACTTGGGCCCAAATTGTAAAATGGTCTTACCTATTGGCGATTTCGTTCCAATTCACATTCCAAGTAATATTCGGCATGCTAATTACATTGCCGTTTGCCAAATTGCATTATATCTTATAGTTTCCGAGATATGGACTATCGATAATTTACACCTTAGGCTCTGCTTCTAACTTGGGCCCAAATTGTAAAATGGTCTTATCTATTGGCGATTTCGTTCCAATTCACATTCCAAGTAATATTCGGCATGCTAATTACATTGCCGGTTGCCAAATTGAATTATCTCTTATAGTTTCCGAGATATGGACTATCGATAATTTACACCTTAGGCTCTGCTTCTAACTTGGGCCCAAATTGTAAAATGGTCTTACCTATTGGCGATTTCGTTCCAATTCACATTCCAAGTAATATTCGGCATGCTAATTACATTGCCGGTTGCCAAATTGCATTATCTCTTATAGTTTCCCAGATATGGACTATCGATAATTTACACCTTAGGCTCTGCTTCTAACTTGGGCCCAAATTGTAAAATGGTCTTATCTATTGGCGATTTCGTTCCAATTCACATTCCAAGTAACATTCGGCATGCTAATTACATTGCCGTTTGCCAAATTGCATTATCTCTTATAGTTTCCGAGATATGGACTATCGATAATTTACACCTTAGGCTCTGCTTCTAACTTGGGCCCAAATTGTAAAATGGTCTTATCTATTGGCGATTTCGTTCCAATTCACATTCCAAGTAATATTCGGCATGCTAATTACATTGCCGGTTGCCAAATTGCATTATATCTTATAGTTTCCGAGATATGGACTATCGATAATTTACACCTTAGGCTCTGCTTCTAACTTGGGCCCAAATTGTAAAATGGTCTTATCTATTGGCGATTTCGTTCCAATTCACATTCCAAGTAATATTCGGCATGCTAATTACATTGCCGGTTGCCAAATTGAATTATCTCTTATAGTTTCCGAGATATGGACTATCGATAATTTACACCTTAGGCTCTGCTTCTAACTTGGGCCCAAATTGTAAAATGGTCTTACCTATTGGCGATTTCGTTCCAATTCACATTCCAAGTAATATTCGGCATGCTAATTACATTGCCGGTTGCCAAATTGCATTATCTCTTATAGTTTCCGAGATAAGGACTATCGATAATTTACACCTTAGGCTCTGCTTCTAACTTGGGCCCAAATTGTAAAATGGTCTTATCTATTGGCGATTTCGTTCCAATTCACATTCCAAGTAATATTCGGCATGCTAATTACATTGCCGGTTGCCAAATTGCATTATCTCTTATAGTTTCCGAGATATGGACTATCGATAATTTACACCTTAGGCTCTGCTTCTAACTTGGGCCCAAATTGTAAAATCGTCTTATCTATTGGCGATTTCGTTCCAATTCACATTCCAAGTAATATTCGGCATGCTAATTACATTGCCGGTTGCCAAATTGCATTATCTCTTATAGTTTCCGAGATATGGACTATCGGTAATTTACACTTTAGGCTCTGCTTCTAACTTGGGCCCAAATTTTAAAATGGTCTTATCTATTGGCGATTTCGTTCCAATTCACATTCCAAGTAATATCCGGCATGCTAATTACATTGACGGTTGCCAAATTGAATTATCTCTTATAGTTTCCGAGATATGGACTATCGATAATTTACACCTTAGGCTCTGCTTCTAACTTGGGCCCAAATTGTAAAATGGTCTTACCTATTGGCGATTTCGTTCCAATTCACATTCCAAGTAATATTCGGCATGCTAATTACATTGCCGGTTGCCAAATTGCATTATCTCTTATAGTTTCCGAGATATGGACTATCGATAATTTACATCTTAGGCTCTGCTTCTAACTTGGGCCCAAATTGTAAAATCGTCTTATCTATTGGCGATTTCGTTCCAATTCACATTCCAAGTAATATTCGGCATGCTAATTACATTGCCGGTTGCCAAATTGCATTATCTCTTATAGTTTCCGAGATATGGACTATCGATAATTTACACCTTAGGCTCTGCTTCTAACTTGGGCCCAAATTGTAAAATGGTCTTATCTATTGGCGATTTCGTTCCAATTCACATTCCAAGTAATATCCAGCATGCTAATTATATTGCCGGTTGCCAAATTGAATTATCTCTTATAGTTTCCGAGATATGGACTATCGATAATTTACACCTTAGGCTCTGCTTCTAACTTGGGCCCAAATTGTAAAATGGTCTTATCTATTGGCGATTTCGTTCCAATTCACATTCCAAGTAATATTCGGCATGCTAATTACATTGCCGGTTGCCAAATTGCATTATCTCTTATAGTTTCCGAGATATGGACTATCGATAATTTACACCTTAGGCTCTGCTTCTAACTTGGGCCCAAATTGTAAAATGGTCTTATCTATTGGCGATTTCGTTCCAATTCTCATTCCAAGTAATATTCGGCGTGCTAATTACATTGCCGGTTGCCAAATTGCATTATCTCTTATAGTTTCCGAGATATGGACTATCGATAATTTACACCTTAGGCTCTGCTTCTAACTTGGGCCCAAATTGTAAAATGGTCTTATCTATTGGCGATTTCGTTCCAATTCACATTCCAAGTAATATTCGGCATGCTAATTACATTGCCGGTTGCCAAATTGCATTACCTCTTATAGTTTCCGAGATATGGACTATCGATAATTTACACCTTAGGCTCTGCTTCTAACTTGGGCCCAAATTGTAAAATGGTCTTATCTATTGGCGATTTCGTTCCAATTCACATTCCAAGTAATATTCGGCATGCTAATTACATTGCCGGTTGCCAAATTGCATTATATCTTATAGTTTCCGAGATATGGACTATCGATAATTTACACCTTAGGCTCTGCTTCTAACTTGGGCCCAAATTGTAAAATGGTCTTATCTATTGGCGATTTCGTTCCAATTCACATTCCAAGTAATATTCGGCATGCTAATTACATTGCCGGTTGCCAAATTGAATTATCTCTTATAGTTTCCGAGATATGGACTATCGATAATTTACACCTTAGTCTCTGCTTCTAACTTGGGCCCAAATTGTAAAATGGTCTTACCTATTGGCGATTTCGTTCCAATTCACATTCCAAGTAATATTCGGCATGCTAATTACATTGCCGGTTGCCAAATTGCATTATCTCTTATAGTTTCCGAGATATGGACTATCGATAATTTACACCTTAGGCTCTGCTTCTAACTTGGGCCCAAATTGTAAAATGGTCTTATCTATTGGCGATTTCGTTCCAATTCACATTCCAAGTAATATTCGGCATGCTAATTACATTGCCGGTTGCCAAATTGCATTATCTCTTATAGTTTCCGAGATATGGACTATCGGTAATTTACACCTTAGGCTCTGCTTCTAACTTGGGCCCAAATTATAAAATGGTCTTATCTATTGGCGATTTCGTTCCAATTCACATTCCAAGTAATATCCGGCATGCTAATTACATTGACGGTTGCCAAATTGAATTATCTCTTATAGTTTCCGAGATATGGACTATCGATAATTTACACCTTAGGCTCTGCTTCTAACTTGGGCCCAAATTGTAAAATGGTCTTATCTATTGGCGATTTCGTTCCAATTCACATTCCAAGTAATATTCGGCATGCTAATTACATTGCCGGTTGCCAAATTGCATTATCTCTTATAGTTTCCGAGATATGGACTATCGATAATTTACACCTTAGGCTCTGCTTCTAACTTGGGCCCAAATTGTAAAATGGTCTTATCTATTGGCGATTTCGTTCCAATTCACATTCCAAGTAATATTCGGCATGCTAATTACATTGCCGGTTGCCAAATTGCATTATCTCTTATAGTTTCCGAGATATGGACTATCGATAATTTACATCTTAGGCTCTGCTTCTAACTTGGGCCCAAATTGTAAAATCGTCTTATCTATTGGCGATTTCGTTCCAATTCACATTCCAAGTAATATTCGGCATGCTAATTACATTGCCGGTTGCCAAATTGCATTATCTCTTATAGTTTCCGAGATATGGACTATCGATAATTTACACCTTAGGCTCTGCTTCTAACTTGGGCCCAAATTGTAAAATGGTCTTATCTATTGGCGATTTCGTTCCAATTCACATTCCAAGTAATATTCATCATGCTAATTACATTGCCGGTTGCCAAATTGCATTATCTCTTATAGTTTCCGAGATATGGACTATCGATAATTTACATCTTAGGCTCTGCTTCTAACTTGGGCCCAAATTGTAAAATGGTCTTATCTATTGGCGATTTCGTTCCAATTCACATTCCAAGTAATATTCGGCATGCTAATTACATTGCCGGTTGCCAAATTGCATTATCTCTTATAGTTTCCGAGATATGGACTATCGATAATTTACACCTTAGGCTCTGCTTCTAACTTGGGCCCAAATTGTAAAATGGTCTTATCTATTGGCGATTTCGTCCCAATTCACATTCCAAGTGATATTCGGCATGCTAATTACATTGCCGGTTGCGAAATTGCATTATCTCTTATAGTTTCCGAGATATGGACTATCAATAATTTACACCTTAGGCTCTGCTTCTAACTTGGGCCCAAATTGTAAAATGGTCTTATCTATTGGCGATTTCGTTCCAATTCACATTCCAAGTAATATTCGGCATGCTAATTACATTGCCGGTTGCCAAATTGCATTATCTCTTATAGTTTCCGAGATATGGACTATCGATAATTTACACCTTAGGCTCTGCTTCTAACTTGGGCCCAAATTGTAAAATGGTCTTATCTATTGGCGATTTCGTTCCAATTCACATTCCAAGTAATATTCGGCATGCTAATTACATTGCCGGTTGCCAAATTGCATTATCTCTTATAGTTTCCGAGATATGGACTATCGATAATTTACACCTTAGGCTCTGCTTCTAACTTGGGCCCAAATTGTAAAATGGTCTTATCTATTGGCGATTTCGTTCCAATTCACATTCCAAGTAATATTCGGCATGCTAATTACATTGCCGGTTGCCAAATTGCATTATCTCTTATAGTTTCCGAGATATGGACTATCGATAATTTACACCTTAGGCTCTGCTTCTAACTTGGGCCCAAATTGTAAAATGGTCTTATCTATTGGCGATTTCGTTCCAATTCTCATTCCAAGTAATATTCGGCGTGCTAATTACATTGCCGGTTGCCAAATTGCATTATCTCTTATAGTTTCCGAGATATGGACTATCGATAATTTACACCTTAGGCTCTGCTTCTAACTTGGGCCCAAATTGTAAAATGGTCTTATCTATTGGCGATTTCGTTCCAATTCACACTCCAAGTAATATTCGGCATGCTAATTACATTGCCGGTTGCCAAATTGCATTATCTCTTATAGTTTCCGAGATATGGACTATCGATAATTTACACCTTAGGCTCTGCTTCTAACTTGGGCCCAAATTGTAAAATGGTCTTATCTATTGGCGATTTCGTTCCAATTCACATTCGAAGTAATATTCGGCATGCTAATTACATTGCCGGTTGCCAAATTGCATTATCTCTTATAGTATCCGAGATATGGACTATCGATAATTTACACCTTAGGCTCTGCTTCTAACTTGGGCCCAAATTGTAAAATGGTCTTATCTATTGGCGATTTCGTTCCAATTCACATTCCAAGTAATATTCGGCATGCTAATTACATTGCCGGTTGCCAAATTGCATTACCTCTTATAGTTTCCGAGATATGGACTATCGATAATTTACACCTTAGGCTCTGCTTCTAACTTGGGCCCAAATTGTAAAATGGTCTTATCTATTGGCGATTTCGTTCCAATTCACATTCCAAGTAATATTCGGCATGCTAATTACATTGCCGGTTGCCAAATTGCATTATCTCTTATAGTTTCCGAGATATGGACTATCGATAATTTACACCTTAGGCTCTGCTTCTAACTTGGGCCCAAATTGTAAAATGGTCTTATCTATTGGCGATTTCGTCCCAATTCACATTCCAAGTGATATTCGGCATGCTAATTACATTGCCGGTTGCGAAATTGCATTATCTCTTATAGTTTCCGAGATATGGACTATCAATAATTTACACCTTAGGCTCTGCTTCTAACTTGGGCCCAAATTGTAAAATGGTCTTATCTATTGGCGATTTCGTTCCAATTCACATTCCAAGTAATATTCGGCATGCTAATTACAATGCCGGTTGCCAAATTGCATTATCTCTTATAGTTTCCGAGATATGGACTATCGATAATTTACACCTTAGGCTCTGCTTCTAACTTGGGCCCAAATTGTAAAATGGTCTTATCTATTGGCGATTTCGTTCCAATTCACATTCCAAGTAATATTCGGCATGCTAATTACATTGCCGGTTGCCAAATTGCATTATCTCTTATAGTTTCCGAGATATGGACTATCGATAATTTACACCTTAGGCTCTGCTTCTAACTTGGGCCCAAATTGTAAAATGGTCTTATCTATTGGCGATTTCGTTCCAATTCACATTCCAAGTAATATTCGGCATGCTAATTACATTGCCGGTTGCCAAATTGCATTATCTCTTATAGTTTCCGAGATATGGACTATCGATAATTTACACCTTAGGCTCTGCTTCTAACTTGGGCCCAAATTGTAAAATGGTCTTATCTATTGGCGATTTCGTTCCAATTCTCATTCCAAGTAATATTCGGCGTGCTAATTACATTGCCGGTTGCCAAATTGCATTATCTCTTATAGTTTCCGAGATATGGACTATCGATAATTTACACCTTAGGCTCTGCTTCTAACTTGGGCCCAAATTGTAAAATGGTCTTATCTATTGGCGATTTCGTTCCAATTCACACTCCAAGTAATATTCGGCATGCTAATTACATTGCCGGTTGCCAAATTGCATTATCTCTTATAGTTTCCGAGATATGGACTATCGATAATTTACACCTTAGGCTCTGCTTCTAACTTGGGCCCAAATTGTAAAATGGTCTTATCTATTGGCGATTTCGTTCCAATTCACATTCGAAGTAATATTCGGCATGCTAATTACATTGCCGGTTGCCAAATTGCATTATCTCTTATAGTTTCCGAGATATGGACTATCGATAATTTACACCTTAGGCTCTGCTTCTAACTTGGGCCCAAATTGTAAAATGGTCTTATCTATTGGCGATTTCGTTCCAATTCACATTCCAAGTAATATTCGGCATGCTAATTACATTGCCGGTTGCCAAATTGCATTACCTCTTATAGTTTCCGAGATATGGACTATCGATAATTTTACACCTTAGGCTCTGCTTCTAACTTGGGCCCAAATTGTAAAATGGTCTTATCTATTGGCGATTTCGTTCCAATTCACATTCCAAGTAATACTCGGCATGCTAATTACATTGCCGGTTGCCAAATTGCATTATCTCTTATAGTTTCCGAGATATGGACTATCGATAATTTACACCTTAGTCCTCTGCTTCTAACTTGGGCCCAAATTGTAAAATGGTCTTCTCTATTGGCGATTTCGTTCCAATTCACATTCCAAGTAATATTCGGCATGCTAATTACATTGCCGGTTGCCAAATTGCATTATCTCTTATAGTTTCCGAGATATGGACTATCAATAATTTACACCTTAGGCTCTGCTTCTAACTTGGGCCCAAATTGTAAAATGGTCTTATCTATTGGCGATTTCGTTCCAATTCACATTCCAAGTAATATTCGGCATGCTAATTGCATTGCCGGTTGCCAAATTGCATTATCTCTTATAGTTTCCGAGATATGGACTATCGATAATTTACACCTCAGGCTCTGCTTCTAACTTGGGCCCAAATTGTAAAATGGTCTTATCTATTGGCGGTTTCGTTCCAATTCACATTCCAAGTAATATTCGGCATGCTAATTACATTGCCGGTTGCCAAATTGCATTATCTCTTATAGTTTCCGAGATATGGACTATCGATAATTTACACCTTAGGCTCTGCTTCTAACTTGGGCCCAAATTGTAAAATGGTCTTATCTATTGGTGATTTAGTTAGTTGCAATTCACATTCCAAGTAATATTCGGCATGCTAATTACATTGCCGGTTGCCAAATTGCATTATCTCTTATAGTTTCCGAGATATGGACTATCGATAATTTACACCTTAGTCTCTGCTTCTAACTTGGGCCCAAATTGTAAAATGGTCTTATATATTGGCGATTTCGTTCCAATTCACATTCCAAGTAATATTCGGCATGCTAATTACATTGCCGGTTGCCAAATTGCATTATCTCTTATAGTTTCCGAGATATGGACTATCGATAATTTACACCTTAGGCTCTGCTTCTAACTTGGGCCCAAATTGTAAAATGGTCTTATCTATTGGCGATTTCGTTCCAATTCACATTCCAAGTAATATTCGGCATGCTAATTACATTGCCGGTTGCCAAATTGCATTATCTCTTATAGTTTCCGAGATATGGACTATCGATAATTACACCTTAGGCTCTGCTTCTAACTTGGGCCCAAATTGTAAAATGGTCTTATCTATTGGCGATTTCGTTCCAATTCTCATTCCAAGTAATATTCGGCGTGCTAATTACATTGCCGGTTGCCAAATTGCATTATCTCTTATAGTTTCCGAGATATGGACTATCGATAATTTACACCTTAGGCTCTGCTTCTAACTTGGGCCCAAATTGTAAAATGGTCTTATCTATTGGCGATTTCGTTCCAATTCACACTCCAAGTAATATTCGGCATGCTAATTACATTGCCGGTTGCCAAATTGCATTATCTCTTATAGTTTCCGAGATATGGACTATCGATAATTTACACCTTAGGCTCTGCTTCTAACTTGGGCCCAAATTGTAAAATGGTCTTATCTATTGGCGATTTCGTTCCAATTCACATTCCAAGTAATATTCGGCATGCTAATTACATTGCCGGTTGCCAAATTGCATTATCTCTTATAGTTTCCGAGATATGGACTATCGATAATTTACACCTTAGGCTCTGCTTCTAACTTGGGCCCAAATTGTAAAATGGTCTTATCTATTGGCGATTTCGTTCCAATTCACATTCCAAGTAATATTCGGCATGCTAATTACATTGCCGGTTGCCAAATTGCATTACCTCTTATAGTTTCCGAGATATGGACTATCGATAATTTACACCTTAGGCTCTGCTTCTAACTTGGGCCCAAATTGTAAAATGGTCTTATCTATTGGCGATTTCGTTCCAATTCACATTCCAAGTAATATTCGGCATGCTAATTACATTGCCGGTTGCCAAATTGCATTATCTCTTATAGTTTCCGAGATATGGACTATCGATAATTTACACCTTAGGCTCTGCTTCTAACTTGGGCCCAAATTGTAAAATGGTCTTCTCTATTGGCGATTTCGTTCCAATTCACATTCCAAGTAATATTCGGCATGCTAATTACATTGCCGGTTGCCAAATTGCATTATCTCTTATAGTTTCCGAGATATGGACTATCAATAATTTACACCTTAGGCTCTGCTTCTAACTTGGGCCCAAATTGTAAAATGGTCTTATCTATTGGCGATTTCGTTCCAATTCACATTCCAAGTAATATTCGGCATGCTAATTGCATTGCCGGTTGCCAAATTGCATTATCTCTTATAGTTTCCGAGATATGGACTATCGATAATTTACACCTTAGGCTCTGCTTCTAACTTGGGCCCAAATTGTAAAATGGTCTTATCTATTGGTGATTTAGTTAGTTGCAATTCACATTCCAAGTAATATTCGGCATGCTAATTACATTGCCGGTTGCCAAATTGCATTATCTCTTATAGTTTCCGAGATATGGACTATCGATAATTTACACCTTAGTCTCTGCTTCTAACTTGGGCACAAATTGTAAAATGGTCTTATATATTGGCGATTTCGTTCCAATTCACATTCCAAGTAATATTCGGCATGCTAATTACATTGCCTGTTGCCAAATTGCATTATCTCTTATAGTTTCCGAGATATGAACTATCGATAATTTACACCTTAGGCTCTGCTTCTAACTTGGGCCCAAATTGTAAAATGGTCTTATCTATTGGCGATTTCGTTCCAATTCACATTCCAAGTAATATTCGGCATGCTAATTACATTGCCTGTTGCCAAATTGCATTATCTCTTATAGTTTCCGAGATATGAACTATCGATAATTTACACCTTAGGCTCTGCTTCTAACTTGGGCCCAAATTGTAAAATGGTCTTATCTATTGGCGATTTCGTTCCAATTCACACTCCAAGTAATATTCGGCATGCTAATTACATTGCCGGTTGCGAAATTGCATTATCTCTTATAGTTTCCGAGATATGGACTATCGATTATTTACACCTTAGGCTCTGCTTCTAACTTGGGCCCAAATTGTAAAATGGTCTTATCTATTGGCGATTTCGTTCCAATTCACATTCCAAGTAATATTCGGCATGCTAATTACATTGCCGGTTGTCAAATTGCATTATCTCTTATAGTTTCCGAGATATGGACTATCGATAATTTACACCTTAGGCTCTGCTTCTAACTTGGGCCCAAATTGTAAAATGGTCTTACCTATTGGCGATTCCGTTCCAATTCACATTCCAAGTAATAATCGGCATGCTAATTATATTGCCGGTTGCCAAATTGCATTATCTCTTATAGTTTCCGAGATATGGACTATCGATAATTTACACCTTAGGCTCTGCTTCTAACTTGGGCCCAAATTGTAAAATGGTCTTATCTATTGGCGATTTCGTTCCAATTCACATTCCAAGTAATATTCGGCATGCTAATTACATTGCCGGTTGCCAAATTGCATTATCTCTTATAGTTTCCGAGATATGGACTATCGATAATTTACACCTAAGGCTCTGCTTCTAACTTGGGCCCAAATTGTAAAATGGTCTTATCTATTGGCGATTTCGTTCCAATTCACATTCCAAGTAATATTCGGCATGCTAATTACATTGCCGGTTGCCAAATTGCATTATCTCTTATAGTTTCCGAGATATGGACTATCGATAATTTACACCTTAGGCTCTGCTTCTAACTTGGGCCCAAATTGTAAAATGGTCTTATCTATTGGCGATTTCGTTCCAATTCACATTCCAAGTAACATTCGGCATGCTAATTACATTGCCGGTTGCCAAATTGCATTATCTCTTATAGTTTCCGAGATATGGACTATCGATAATTTACACCTTAGGCTCTGCTTCTAACTTGGGCCCAAATTGTAAAATGGTCTTATCTATTGGCGATTTCGTTCCAATTCACATTCCAAGTAATATTCGGCATGCTAATTACATTGCCGGTTGCCAAATTGCATTATCTCTTATAGTTTCCGAGATATGGACTATCGATAATTTACACCATAGGCTCTGCTTCTAACTTGGGCCCAAATTGTAAAATGGTCTTATCTATTGGCGATTTCGTTCCAATTCACATTCCAAGTAATATTCGGCATGCTAATTACATTGCCGGTTGCCAAATTGCATTATCTCTTATAGTTTCCAAGATATGGACTATCGATAATTTACACCTTAGGCTCTGCTTCTAACTTGCTCCCAAATTGCAAAATGGTCTTATCTATTGGCGATTTCGTTCCAATTCACATTCCAAGTAATATTCGGCATGCTAATTACATTGCCGGTTGCCAAATTGCATTATCTCTTATAGTTTCCGAGATATGGACTATCGATAATTTACACCTTAGGCTCTGCTTCTAACTTGGGCCCAAATTGTAAAATGGTCTTATCTATTGGCGATTTCGTTCCAATTCACATTCCAAGTAATATTCGGCATGCTAATTACATTGCCGGTTGCCAAATTGAATTATCTCTTATAGTTTCCGAGATATGGACTATCGATAATTTACACCTTAGGCTCTGCTTCTAACTTGGGCCCAATTTGTAAAATGGTCTTATCTATTGGCGATTTCGTTCCAATTCACATTCCAAGTAATATTGGGCATGCTAATTACATTGCCGGTTGCCAAATTGCATTATCTCTTATAGTTTCCGAGATATGGACTATCGATAATTTACACCATAGGCTCTGCTTCTAACTTGGGCCCAAATTGTAAAATGGTCTTATCTATTGGCGATTTCGTTCCAATTCACATTCCAAGTAATATTCGGCATGCTAATTACATTGCCGGTTGCCAAATTGCATTATCTCTTATAGTTTCCGAGATATGGACTATCCATAATTTACACCTTAGGCTCTGCTTCTAACTTGCTCCCAAATTGTAAAATGGTCTTATCTATTGGCGATTTCGTTCCAATTCACATTCCAAGTAATATTCGGCATGCTAATTACATTGCCGGTTGCCAAATTGTATTATCTCTTATAGTTTCCGAGATATGGACTATCGATAATTTACACCTTAGGCTCTGCTTCTAACTTGGGCCCAAATTGTAAAATGGTCTTACCTATTGGCGATTTCGTTCCAATTCACATTCCAAGTAATATTCGGCATGCTAATTACATTGCCGGTTGCCAAATTGCATTATCTCTTATAGTTTCCGAGATATGGACTATCGATAATTTACACCTTAGGCTCTGCTTCTAAATTGGGCCCAAATTGTAAAATGGTCTTATCTATTGGCGATTTCGTTCCAATTCACATTCCAAGTAATATTCGGCATGCTAATTACATTGCCGGTTGCCAAATTGCATTATCTCTTATAGTTTCCGAGATATGGACTATCGATAATTTACACCATAGGCTCTGCTTCTAACTTGGGCCCAAATTGTAAAATGACCTTATCTATTGGCGATTTCGTTCCAATTCACATTCCAAGTAATATTCGGCATGCTAATTACATTGCCGGTTGCCAAATTGCATTATCTCTTATAGTTTCCGAGTTATGGACTATCGATAATTTACACCTTAGGCTCTGCTTCTAACTTGGGCCCAAATTGTAAAATGGTCTTATCTATTGGCGATTTCCTTCCAATTCACATTCCAAGTAATATTCGGCATGCTAATTACATTGCCGGTTGCCAAATTGCATTATCTCTTATAGTTTCCGAGATATGGACTATCGATAATTTACACCTTAGGCTCTGCTTCTAACTTGGGCCCAAATTGTAAAATGGTCTTATCTATTGGCGATTTCGTTCCAATTCACATTCCAAGTAATATTCGGCATGCTAATTACATTGCCGGTTGCCAAATTGAATTATCTCTTATAGTTTCCGAGATATGGACTATCGATAATTTACACCTTAGGCTCTGCTTCTAACTTGGGCCCAAATTGTAAAATGGTCTTACCTATTGGCGATTTCGTTCCAATTCACATTCCAAGTAATATTCGGCATGCTAATTACATTGCCGGTTGCCAAATTGCATTATCTCTTATAGTTTCCGAGATATGGACTATCGATAATTTACACCTTAGGCTCTGCTTCTAACTTGGGCCCAAATTGTAAAATGGTCTTATCTATTGGCGATTTCGTTCCAATTCACATTCCAAGTAATATTCGGCATGCTAATTACATTGCCGGTTGCCAAATTGCATTATCTCTTATAGTTTCCGAGATATGGACTATCGATAATTTACACTTTAGGCTCTGCTTCTAACTTGGGCCCAAATTGTAAAATGGTCTTATCTATTGGCGATTTCGTCCCAATTCACATTCCAAGTGATATTCGGCATGCTAATTACATTGCCGGTTGCGAAATTGCATTATCTCTTATAGTTTCCGAGATATGGACTATCAATAATTTACACCTTAGGCTCTGCTTCTAACTTGGGCCCAAATTGTAAAATGGTCTTATCTATTGGCGATTTAGTTCCAATTCACATTCCAAGTAATATTCGGCATGCTAATTACATTGCCGGTTGCCAAATTGCATTATCTCTTATAGTTTCCGAGATATGGACTATCGATAATTTACACCTTAGGCTCTGCTTCTAACTTGGGCCCAAATTGTAAAATGGTCTTATCTATTGGCGATTTCGTTCCAATTCACATTCCAAGTAATATTCGGCATGCTAATTACATTGCCGGTTGCCAAATTGCATTATCTCTTATAGTTTCCGAGATATGGACTATCGATAATTTACACCTTAGGCTCTGCTTCTAACTTGGGCCCAAATTGTAAAATGGTCTTATCTATTGGCGATTTCGTTCCAATTCACATTCCAAGTAATATTCGGCATGCTAATTACATTGCCGGTTGCCAAATTGCATTATCTCTTATAGTTTCCGAGATATGGACTATCGATAATTTACACCTTAGGCTCTGCTTCTAACTTGGGCCCAAATTGTAAAATGGTCTTATCTATTGGCGATTTCGTTCCAATTCACACTCCAAGTAATATTCGGCATGCTAATTACATTGCCGGTTGCGAAATTGCATTATCTCTTATAGTTTCCGAGATATGGACTATCGATAATTTACACCTTAGGCTCTGCTTCTAACTTGGGCCCAAATTGTAAAATATTCTTATCTATTGGCGATTTCGTTCCAATTCACATTCTAAGTAATATTCGGCATGCTAATTACATTGCCGGTTGCCAAATTGCATTATCTCTTATAGTTTCCGAGATATGGACTATCGATAATTTACACCTTAGGCTCTGCTTCTAACTTGGGCCCAAATTGTAAAATGGTCTTATCTATTGGCGATTTCGTTCCAATTCACATTCCAAGTAATATTCGGCATGCTAATTACATTGCCGGTTGCCAAATTGCATTATCTCTTATAGTTTCCTAGATATGGACTATCGATAATTTACACCTTAGGCTCTGCTTCTAACTTGGGCCCAAATTGTAAAATGGTCTTATCTATTGGCGATTTCGTCCCAATTCACATTCCAAGTGATATTCGGCATGCTAATTACATTGCCGGTTGCGAAATTGCATTATCTCTTATAGTTTCCGAGATATGGACTATCAATAATTTACACCTTAGGCTCTGCTTCTAACTTTTGCCCAAATTGTAAAATGGTCTTATCTATTGGCGATTTCGTTCCAATTCACATTCCAAGTAATATTCGGCATGCTAATTACATTGCCGGTTGCCAAATTGCATTATCTCTTATAGTTTCCGAGATATGGACTATCGATAATTTACACCTTAGGCTCTGCTTCTAACTTGGGCCCAAATTGTAAAATGGTCTTATCTATTGGCGATTTCGTTCCAATTCACATTCCAAGTAATATTCGGCATGCTAATTACATTGCCGGTTGCCAAATTGCATTATCTCTTATAGTTTCCGAGATATGGACTATCGATAATTTACACCATAGGCTCTGCTTCTAACTTGGGCCCAAATTGTAAAATGGTCTTATCTATTGGCGATTTCGTTCCAATTCACATTCCAAGTAATATTCGGCATGCTAATTACATTGCCGGTTGCCAAATTGCATTATCTCTTATAGTTTCCGAGATATGGACTATCCATAATTTACACCTTAGGCTCTGCTTCTAACTTGCTCCCAAATTGTAAAATGGTCTTATCTATTGGCGATTTCGTTCCAATTCACATTCCAAGTAATATTCGGCATGCTAATTACATTGCCGGTTGCCAAATTGTATTATCTCTTATAGTTTCCGAGATATGGACTATCGATAATTTACACCTTAGGCTCTGCTTCTAACTTGGGCCCAAATTGTAAAATGGTCTTACCTATTGGCGATTTCGTTCCAATTCACATTCCAAGTAATATTCGGCATGCTAATTACATTGCCGGTTGCCAAATTGCATTATCTCTTATAGTTTCCGAGATATGGACTATCGATAATTTACACCTTAGGCTCTGCTTCTAACTTGGGCCCAAATTGTAAAATGGTCTTATCTATTGGCGATTTCGTTCCAATTCACATTCCAAGTAATATTCGGCATGCTAATTACATTGCCGGTTGCCAAATTGCATTATCTCTTATAGTTTCCGAGATATGGACTATCGATAATTTACACCTTAGGCTCTGCTTCTAACTTGGGCCCAAATTGTAAAATGGTCTTATCTATTGGCGATTTCGTCCCAATTCACATTCCAAGTGATATTCGGCATGCTAATTACATTGCCGGTTGCGAAATTGCATTATCTCTTATAGTTTCCGAGATATGGACTATCAATAATTTACACCTTAGGCTCTGCTTCTAACTTGGGTCCAAATTGTAAAATGGTCTTATCTATTGGCGATTTCGTTCCAATTCACATTCCAAGTAATATTCGGCATGCTAATTACATTGCCGGTTGCCAAATTGCATTATCTCTTATAGTTTCCGAGATATGGACTATCGATAATTTACACCATAGGCTCTGCTTCTAACTTGGGCCCAAATTGTAAAATGGCCTTATCTATTGGCGATTTCGTTCCAATTCACATTCCAAGTAATATTCGGCATGCTAATTACATTGCCGGTTGCCAAATTGCATTATCTCTTATAGTTTCCGAGTTATGGACTATCGATAATTTACACCTTAGGCTCTGCTTCTAACTTGGGCCCAAATTGTAAAATGGTCTTATCTATTGGCGATTTCCTTCCAATTCACATTCCAAGTAATATTCGGCATGCTAATTACATTGCCGGTTGCCAAATTGCATTATCTCTTATAGTTTCCGAGATATGGACTATCGATAATTTACACCTTAGGCTCTGCTTCTAACTTGGGCCCAAATTGTAAAATGGTCTTATCTATTGGCGATTTCGTTCCAATTCACATTCCAAGTAATATTCGGCATGCTAATTACATTGCCGGTTGCCAAATTGAATTATCTCTTATAGTTTCCGAGATATGGACTATCGATAATTTACACCTTAGGCTCTGCTTCTAACTTGGGCCCAAATTGTAAAATGGTCTTACCTATTGGCGATTTCGTTCCAATTCACATTCCAAGTAATATTCGGCATGCTAATTACATTGCCGGTTGCCAAATTGCATTATCTCTTATAGTTTCCGAGATATGGACTATCGATAATTTACACCTTAGGCTCTGCTTCTAACTTGGGCCCAAATTGTAAAATGGTCTTATCTATTGGCGATTTCGTTCCAATTCACATTCCAAGTAATATTCGGCATGCTAATTACATTGCCGGTTGCCAAATTGCATTATCTCTTATAGTTTCCGAGATATGGACTATCGATAATTTACACTTTAGGCTCTGCTTCTAACTTGGGCCCAAATTGTAAAATGGTCTTATCTATTGGCGATTTCGTCCCAATTCACATTCCAAGTGATATTCGGCATGCTAATTACATTGCCGGTTGCGAAATTGCATTATCTCTTATAGTTTCCGAGATATGGACTATCAATAATTTACACCTTAGGCTCTGCTTCTAACTTGGGCCCAAATTGTAAAATGGTCTTATCTATTGGCGATTTAGTTGCAATTCACATTCCAAGTAATATTCGGCATGCTAATTACATTGCCGGTTGCCAAATTGCATTATCTCTTATAGTTTCCGAGATATGGACTATCGATAATTTACACCTTAGGTTCTGCTTCTAACTTGGGCCCAAATTGTAAAATGGTCTTATCTATTGGCGATTTCGTTCCAATTCACATTCCAAGTAATATTCGGCATGCTAATTACATTGCCGGTTGCCAAATTGCATTATCTCTTATAGTTTCCGAGATATGGACTATCGATAATTTACACCTTAGGCTCTGCTTCTAACTTGGGCCCAAATTGTAAAATGGTCTTATCTATTGGCGATTTCGTTCCAATTCACATTCCAAGTAATATTCGGCATGCTAATTACATTGCCGGTTGCCAAATTGCATTATCTCTTATAGTTTCCGAGATATGGACTATCGATAATTTACACCTTAGGCTCTGCTTCTAACTTGGGCCCAAATTGTAAAATGGTCTTATCTATTGGCGATTTCGTTCCAATTCACACTCCAAGTAATATTCGGCATGCTAATTACATTGCCGGTTGCGAAATTGCATTATCTCTTATAGTTTCCGAGATATGGACTATCGATAATTTACACCTTAGGCTCTGCTTCTAACTTGGGCCCAAATTGTAAAATATTCTTATCTATTGGCGATTTCGTTCCAATTCACATTCTAAGTAATATTCGGCATGCTAATTACATTGCCGGTTGCCAAATTGCATTATCTCTTATAGTTTCCGAGATATGGACTATCGATAATTTACACCTTAGGCTCTGCTTCTAACTTGGGCCCAAATTGTAAAATGGTCTTATCTATTGGCGATTTCGTTCCAATTCACATTCCAAGTAATATTCGGCATGCTAATTACATTGCCGGTTGCCAAATTGCATTATCTCTTATAGTTTCCTAGATATGGACTATCGATAATTTACACCTTAGGCTCTGCTTCTAACTTGGGCCCAAATTGTAAAATGGTCTTATCTATTGGCGATTTCGTCCCAATTCACATTCCAAGTGATATTCGGCATGCTAATTACATTGCCGGTTGCGAAATTGCATTATCTCTTATAGTTTCCGAGATATGGACTATCAATAATTTACACCTTAGGCTCTGCTTCTAACTTTTGCCCAAATTGTAAAATGGTCTTATCTATTGGCGATTTCGTTCCAATTCACATTCCAAGTAATATTCGGCATGCTAATTACATTGCCGGTTGCCAAATTGCATTATCTCTTATAGTTTCCGAGATATGGACTATCGATAATTTACACCTTAGGCTCTGCTTCTAACTTGGGCCCAAATTGTAAAATGGTCTTATCTATTGGCGATTTCGTTCCAATTCACATTCCAAGTAATATTCGGCATGCTAATTACATTGCCGGTTGCCAAATTGCATTATCTCTTATAGTTTCCGAGATATGGACTATCGATAATTTACACCTTAGGCTCTGCTTCTAACTTGGGCCCAAATTGTAAAATGGTCTTATCTATTGGCGATTTCGTTCCAATTCACATTCCAAGTAATTTTCGGCATGCTAATTACATTGCCGGTTGCCAAATTGCATTATCTCTTATAGTTTCCAAGATATAGACTATCGATAATTTACACCTTAGGCTCTGCTTCTAACTTGCTCCCAAATTGCAAAATGGTCTTATCTATTGGCGATTTCGTTCCAATTCACATTCCAAGTAATATTCGGCATGCTAATTACATTGCCGGTTGCCAAATTGCATTATCTCTTATAGTTTCCGAGATATGGACTATCGATAATTTACACCTTAGGCTCTGCTTCTAACTTGGGCCCAAATTGTAAAATGGTCTTATCTATTGGCGATTTCGTTCCAATTCACATTCCAAGTAATATTCGGCATGCTAATTACATTGCCGGTTGCCAAATTGCATTATCTCTTATAGTTTCCGAGATATGGACTATCGATAATTTACACCATAGGCTCTGCTTCTAACTTGGGCCCAAATTGTAAAATGGTCTTATCTATTGGCGATTTCGTTCCAATTCACATTCCAAGTAATATTCGGCATGCTAATTACATTGCCGGTTGCCAAATTGCATTATCTCTTATAGTTTCCGAGATATGGACTATCCATAATTTACACCTTAGGCTCTGCTTCTAACTTGCTCCCAAATTGTAAAATGGTCTTATCTATTGGCGATTTCGTTCCAATTCACATTCCAAGTAATATTCGGCATGCTAATTACATTGCCGGTTGCCAAATTGTATTATCTCTTATAGTTTCCGAGATATGGACTATCTATAATTTACACCTTAGGCTCTGCTTCTAACTTGGGCCCAAATTGTAAAATGGTCTTACCTATTGGCGATTTCGTTCCAATTCACATTCCAAGTAATATTCGGCATGCTAATTACATTGCCGGTTGCCAAATTGCATTATCTCTTATAGTTTCCGAGATATGGACTATCGATAATTTACACCTTAGGCTCTGCTTCTAACTTGGGCCCAAATTGTAAAATGGTCTTATCTATTGGCGATTTCGTTCCAATTCACATTCCAAGTAATATTCGGCATGCTAATTACATTGCCGGTTGCCAAATTGCATTATCTCTTATAGTTTCCGAGATATGGACTATCGATAATTTACACCTTAGGCTCTGCTTCTAACTTGGGCCCAAATTGTAAAATGGTCTTATCTATTGGCGATTTCGTCCCAATTCACATTCCAAGTGATATTCGGCATGCTAATTACATTGCCGGTTGCGAAATTGCATTATCTCTTATAGTTTCCGAGATATGGACTATCAATAATTTACACCTTAGGCTCTGCTTCTAACTTGGGTCCAAATTGTAAAATGGTCTTATCTATTGGCGATTTCGTTCCAATTCACATTCCAAGTAATATTCGGCATGCTAATTACATTGCCGGTTGCCAAAGTGCATTATCTCTTATAGTTTCCGAGATATGGACTATCGATAATTTACACCTTAGGCTCTGCTTCTAACTTGGGCCCAAATTGTAAAATGGTCTTATCTATTGGCGATTTCGTTCCAATTCACATTCCAAGTAATATTCGGCATGCTAATTACATTGCCGGTTGCCAAATTGCATTATCTCTTATAGTTTCCGAGATATGGACTATCCATAATTTACACCTTAGGCTCTGCTTCTAACTTGCTCCCAAATTGTAAAATGGTCTTATCTATTGGCGATTTCGTTCCAATTCACATTCCAAGTAATATTCGGCATGCTAATTACATTGCCGGTTGCCAAATTGTATTATCTCTTATAGTTTCCGAGATATGGACTATCTATAATTTACACCTTAGGCTCTGCTTCTAACTTGGGCCCAAATTGTAAAATGGTCTTACCTATTGGCGATTTCGTTCCAATTCACATTCCAAGTAATATTCGGCATGCTAATTACATTGCCGGTTGCCAAATTGCATTATCTCTTATAGTTTCCGAGATATGGACTATCGATAATTTACACCTTAGGCTCTGCTTCTAACTTGGGCCCAAATTGTAAAATGGTCTTATCTATTGGCGATTTCGTTCCAATTCACATTCCAAGTAATATTCGGCATGCTAATTACATTGCCGGTTGCCAAATTGCATTATCTCTTATAGTTTCCGAGATATGGACTATCGATAATTTACACCTTAGGCTCTGCTTCTAACTTGGGCCCAAATTGTAAAATGGTCTTATCTATTGGCGATTTCGTCCCAATTCACATTCCAAGTGATATTCGGCATGCTAATTACATTGCCGGTTGCGAAATTGCATTATCTCTTATAGTTTCCGAGATATGGACTATCAATAATTTACACCTTAGGCTCTGCTTCTAACTTGGGTCCAAATTGTAAAATGGTCTTATCTATTGGCGATTTCGTTCCAATTCACATTCCAAGTAATATTCGGCATGCTAATTACATTGCCGGTTGCCAAAGTGCATTATCTCTTATAGTTTCCGAGATATGGACTATCGA
The DNA here is from genome assembly GCF_030347505.1 of Rhynchophorus ferrugineus. NCBI lineage: Eukaryota > Metazoa > Arthropoda > Insecta > Coleoptera > Curculionidae > Rhynchophorus > Rhynchophorus ferrugineus. The sequence continues at coordinate 137,929 of NW_027472878.1, forward strand.
TAATTTACACCTTAGGCTCTGCTTCTAACTTGGGCCCAAATTGTAAAATGGTCTTATCTATTGGCGATTTCGTTCCAATTCACATTCCAAGTAATATTCGGCATGCTAATTACATTGCCGGTTGCCAAATTGCATTATCTCTTATAGTTTCCGAGATATGGACTATCGATAATTTACACCTTAGGCTCTGCTTCTAACTTGGGCCCAAATTGTAAAATGGTCTTATCTATTGGCGATTTCGTTCCAATTCACATTCCAAGTAATATTCGGCATGCTAATTACATCGCCGGTTGCCAAATTGCATTATCTCTTATAGTTTCCTAGATATGGACTATCGATAATTTACACCTTAGGCTCTGCTTCTAACTTGGGCCCAAATTGTAAAATGGTCTTATCTATTGGCGATTTCGTCCCAATTCACATTCCAAGTGATATTCGGCATGCTAATTACATTGCCGGTTGCGAAATTGCATTATCTCTTATAGTTTCCGAGATATGGACTATCAATAATTTACACCTTAGGCTCTGCTTCTAACTTGGGCCCAAATTGTAAAATGGTCTTATCTATTGGCGATTTCGTTCCAATTCACATTCCAAGTAATATTCGGCATGCTAATTACATTGCCGGTTGCCAAATTGCATTATCTCTTATAGTTTCCGAGATATGGACTATCGATAATTTACACCTTAGGCTCTGCTTCTAACTTGGGCCCAAATTGTAAAATGGTCTTATCTATTGGCGATTTCGTTCCAATTCACATTCCAAGTAATATTCGGCATGCTAATTACATTGCCGGTTGCCAAATTGCATTATCTCTTATAGTTTCCGAGATATGGACTATCGATAATTTACACCTTAGGCTCTGCATCTAACTTGGGCCCAAATTGTAAAATGGTCTTATCTATTGGCGATTTCGTTCCAATTCACATTCCAAGTAATATTCGGCATGCTAATTACATTGCCGGTTGCCAAATTGCATTATCTCTTATAGTTTCCGAGATATGGACTATCGATAATTTACACCATAGGCTCTGCTTCTAACTTGGGCCCAAATTGTAAAATGGTCTTATCTATTGGCGATTTCGTTCCAATTCACATTCCAAGTAATATTCGGCATTCTAATTACATTGCCGGTTGCCAAATTGCATTATCTCTTATAGTTTCCTAGATATGGACTATCGATAATTTACACCTTAGGCTCTGCTTCTAACTTGGGCCCAAATTGTAAAATGGTCTTATCTATTGGCGATTTCGTCCCAATTCACATTCCAAGTGATATTCGGCATGCTAATTACATTGCCGGTTGCGAAATTGCATTATCTCTTATAGTTTCCGAGATATGGACTATCAATAATTTACACCTTAGGCTCTGCTTCTAACTTGGGCCCAAATTGTAAAATGGTCTTATCTATTGGCGATTTCGTTCCAATTCACATTCCAAGTAATATTCGGCATGCTAATTACATTGCCGGTTGCCAAATTGCATTATCTCTTATAGTTTCCGAGATATGGACTATCGATAATTTACACCTTAGGCTCTGCTTCTAACTTGGGCCCAAATTGTAAAATGGTCTTATCTATTGGCGATTTCGTTCCAATTCACATTCCAAGTAATATTCGGCATGCTAATTACATTGCCGGTTGCCAAATTGCATTATCTCTTATAGTTTCCGAGATATGGACTATCGATAATTTACACCATAGGCTCTGCTTCTAACTTGGGCCCAAATTGTAAAATGGTCTTATCTATTGGCGATTTCGTTCCAATTCACATTCCAAGTAATATTCGGCATGCTAATTACATTGCCGGTTTCCAAATTGCATTATCTCTTATAGTTTCCAAGATATGGACTATCGATAATTTACACCTTAGGCTCTGCTTCTAACTTGCTCCCAAATTGCAAAATGGTCTTATCTATTGGCGATTTCGTTCCAATTCACATTCCAAGTAATATTCGGCATGCTAATTACATTGCCGGTTGCCAAATTGCATTATCTCTTATAGTTTCCGTGATATGGACTATCGATAATTTACACCTTAGGCTCTGCTTCTAACTTGGGCCCAAATTGTAAAATGGTCTTATCTATTGGCGATTTCGTTCCAATTCACATTCCAAGTAATATTCGGCATGCTAATTACATTGGCGGTTGCCAAATTGAATTATCTCTTATAGTTTCCGAGATATGGACTATCGATAATTTACACCTTAGGCTCTGCTTCTAACTTGGGCCCAAATTGTAAAATGGTCTTATCTATTGGCGATTTCGTTCCATTTCACATTCCAAGTAATATTGGGCATGCTAATTACATTGCCGGTTGCCAAATTGCATTATCTCTTATAGTTTCCGAGATATGGACTATCGATAATTTACACCATAGGCTCTGCTTCTAACTTGGGCCCAAATTGTAAAATGGTCTTATCTATTGGCGATTTCGTTCCAATTCACATTCCAAGTAATATTCGGCATGCTAATTACATTGCCGGTTGCCAAATTGCATTATCTCTTATAGTTTCCGAGATATGGACTATCCATAATTTACACCTTAGGCTCTGCTTCTAACTTGCTCCCAAATTGTAAAATGGTCTTATCTATTGGCGATTTCGTTCCAATTCACATTCCAAGTAATATTCGGCATGCTAATTACATTGCCGGTTGCCAAATTGTATTATCTCTTATAGTTTCCGAGATATGGACTATCGATAATTTACACCTTAGGCTCTTCTAACTTGGGCCCAAATTGTAAAATGGTCTTATCTATTGGCGATTTCGTTCCAATTCACATTCCAAGTAATATTCGGCATGCTAATTACATTGCCGGTTGCCAAATTGCATTATCTCTTATAGTTTCCGAGATATGGACTATCGATAATTTACACCTTAGGCTCTGCTTCTAACTTGGGCCCAAATTGTAAAATGGTCTTATCTATTGGCGATTTCGTCCCAATTCACATTCCAAGTAATATTCGGCATGCTAATTACATTGCCGGTTGCGAAATTGCATTATCTCTTATAGTTTCCGAGATATGGACTATCAATAATTTACACCTTAGGCTCTGCTTCTAACTTGGGTCCAAATTGTAAAATGGTCTTATCTATTGGCGATTTCGTTCCAATTCACATTCCAAGAAATATTCGGCATGCTAATTACATTGCCGGTTGCCAAATTGCATTATCTCTTATAGTTTCCGAGATATGGACTATCGATAATTTACACCTTAGGCTCTGCTTCTAACTTGGGCCCAAATTGTAAAATGGCCTTATCTATTGGCGATTTCGTTCCAATTCACATTCCAAGTAATATTCGGCATGCTAATTACATTGCCGGTTACCAAATTGCATTATCTCTTATAGTTTCCGAGATATGGACTATCGATAATTTACACCTTAGGCTCTGCTTCTAACTTGGGCCCAAATTGTAAAATGGTCTTATCTATTGGCGATTTCGTTCCAATTCACATTCCAAGTAATATTCGGCATGCTAATTACATTGCCGGTTGCCAAATTGCATTATCTCTTATAGTTTCCGAGATATGGACTATCGATAATTTACACCTTAGGCTCTGCTTCTAACTTGGGCCCAAATTGTAAAATGGTCTTATCTATTGGCGATTTCGTTCCAATTCACATTCCAAGTAATATTCGGCATGCTAATTACATTGCCGGTTGCCAAATTGCATTATCTCTTATAGTTTCCGAGATATGGACTATCGATAATTTACACCTTAGGCTCTGCTTCTAACTTGGGAACAAATTGTAAAATGGTCTTATCTATTGGAGATTTCGTTCCAATTCACATTCCAAGTAATATTCGGCATGCTAATTACATTGCCGGTTGCCAAATTGCATTATCTCTTATAGTTTCCGAGATATGGACTATCGATAATTTACACCTTAGGCTCTGCTTCTAACTTGGGCCCAAATTGTAAAATGGTCTTATCTATTGGCGATTTCGTTCCAATTCACATTCCAAGTAATATTCGGCATGCTAATTACATTGGCGGTTGCCAAATTGAATTATCTCTTATAGTTTCCGAGATATGGACTATCGATAATTTACACCTTAGGCTCTGCTTCTAACTTGGGCCCAAATTGTAAAATGGTCTTATCTATTGGCGATTTCGTTCCATTTCACATTCCAAGTAATATTGGGCATGCTAATTACATTGCCGGTTGCCAAATTGCATTATCTCTTATAGTTTCCGAGATATGGACTATCGATAATTTACACCATAGGCTCTGCTTCTAACTTGGGCCCAAATTGTAAAATGGTCTTATCTATTGGCGATTTCGTTCCAATTCACATTCCAAGTAATATTCGGCATGCTAATTACATTGCCGGTTGCCAAATTGCATTATCTCTTATAGTTTCCGAGATATGGACTATCCATAATTTACACCTTAGGCTCTGCTTCTAACTTGCTCCCAAATTGTAAAATGGTCTTATCTATTGGCGATTTCGTTCCAATTCACATTCCAAGTAATATTCGGCATGCTAATTACATTGCCGGTTGCCAAATTGTATTATCTCTTATAGTTTCCGAGATATGGACTATCGATAATTTACACCTTAGGCTCTTCTAACTTGGGCCCAAATTGTAAAATGGTCTTATCTATTGGCGATTTCGTTCCAATTCACATTCCAAGTAATATTCGGCATGCTAATTACATTGCCGGTTGCCAAATTGCATTATCTCTTATAGTTTCCGAGATATGGACTATCGATAATTTACACCTTAGGCTCTGCTTCTAACTTGGGCCCAAATTGTAAAATGGTCTTATCTATTGGCGATTTCGTCCCAATTCACATTCCAAGTAATATTCGGCATGCTAATTACATTGCCGGTTGCGAAATTGCATTATCTCTTATAGTTTCCGAGATATGGACTATCAATAATTTACACCTTAGGCTCTGCTTCTAACTTGGGTCCAAATTGTAAAATGGTCTTATCTATTGGCGATTTCGTTCCAATTCACATTCCAAGAAATATTCGGCATGCTAATTACATTGCCGGTTGCCAAATTGCATTATCTCTTATAGTTTCCGAGATATGGACTATCGATAATTTACACCTTAGGCTCTGCTTCTAACTTGGGCCCAAATTGTAAAATGGCCTTATCTATTGGCGATTTCGTTCCAATTCACATTCCAAGTAATATTCGGCATGCTAATTACATTGCCGGTTACCAAATTGCATTATCTCTTATAGTTTCCGAGATATGGACTATCGATAATTTACACCTTAGGCTCTGCTTCTAACTTGGGCCCAAATTGTAAAATGGTCTTATCTATTGGCGATTTCGTTCCAATTCACATTCCAAGTAATATTCGGCATGCTAATTACATTGCCGGTTGCCAAATTGCATTATCTCTTATAGTTTCCGAGATATGGACTATCGATAATTTACACCTTAGGCTCTGCTTCTAACTTGGGCCCAAATTGTAAAATGGTCTTATCTATTGGCGATTTCGTTCCAATTCACATTCCAAGTAATATTCGGCATGCTAATTACATTGCCGGTTGCCAAATTGCATTATCTCTTATAGTTTCCGAGATATGGACTATCGATAATTTACACCTTAGGCTCTGCTTCTAACTTGGGCCCAAATTGTAAAATGGTCTTATCTATTGGCGATTTCGTTCCAATTCACATTCCAAGAAATATTCGGCATGCTAATTACATTGCCGGTTGCCAAATTGCATTATCTCTTATAGTTTCCGAGATATGGACTATCGATAATTTACACCTTAGGCTCTGCTTCTAACTTGGGCCCAAATTGTAAAATGGTCTTATCTATTGGCGATTTCGTTCCAATTCACATTCCAAGTAATATTCGGCATGCTAATTACATTGCCGGTTGCCAAATTGCATTAACTCTTATAGTTTCCGAGATATGGACTATCGATAATTTACACCTAAGGCTCTGGTTCTAACTTGGGCCCAAATTGTAAAATGGTCTTATATATTGGCGATTTCGTTCCAATTCACATTCCAAGTAATATTCGGCATGCTAATTACATTGCCGGTTGCCAAATTGCATTATCTCTTATAGTTTCCGATATATTAACTATCGTTAATTTACACCTTAGGCTCTGCTTCTAACTTGGGCCCAAATTGTAAAATGGCCTTATCTATTGGCGATTTCGTTCCAATTCACATTCCAAGTAATATTCGGCATGCTAATTACATTGCCGGTTGCCAAATTGCATTATCTCTTATAGTTTCCGAGATATGGATTATCGATAATTTACACCTTAGGCTCTGCTTCTAACTTGGGCCCAAATTGTAAAATGGTCTTATCTATTGGCGATTTCGTTCCAATTCACATTCCAAGTAATATTCGGCATGCTAATTACATTGCCGGTTGCCAAATTGCATTATTTCTTATAGTTTCCGAGATATGGACTATCGATAATTTACACCTTAGGCTCTGCTTCTAACTTGGGCCCAAATTGTAAAATCGTCTTATCTATTGGCGATTTCGTTCCAATTCACATTCCAAGTAATATTCGGCATGCTAATTACATTGCCGGTTGCCAAATTGCATTATCTCTTATAGTTTCCGAGATATGGACTATCGATAATTTACACCGTAGGCTCTGCTTCTAACTTGGGCCCAAATTGTAAAATGGTCTTATCTATTGGCGATTTCGTTCCAATTCACATTCGAAGTAATATTCGGCATGCTAATTACATTGCCGGTTGCCAAATTGAATTATCTCTTATAGTTTCCTAGATATGGACTATCGATAATTTACACCTTAGGCTCTGCTTCTAACTTGGGCCCAAATTGTAAAATGGTCTTACCTATTGGCGATTTCGTTCCAATTCACATTCCAAGTAATATTCGGCATGCTAATTACATTGCCGGTTGCCAAATTGCATTATCTCTTATAGTTTCCGAGATATGGACTATCGATAATTTACACCTTAGGCTCTGCTTCTAACTTGGGCCCAAATTGTAATATGGTCTTATCTATTGGCGATTTCGTCCCAATTCACATTCCAAGTGATATTCGGCATGCTAATTACATTGCCGGTTGCGAAATTGCATTATCTCTAATAGTTTCCGAGATATGGACTATCAATAATTTACACCTTAGGCTCAGCTTCTAACTTGGGCCCAAATTGTAAAATGGTCTTATCTATTGGCGATTTCGTTCCAATTCACATTCCAAGTAATATTCGGCATGCTAATTACATTGCCGGTTGCCAAATTGCATTATCTCTTATAGTTTCTGAGATATGGACTATCGATAATTTACACCTTAAGCTCTGCTTCTAACTTGGGCCCAAATTGTAAAATTGTCTTATCTATTGGCGATTTCGTTCCAATTCACATTCCAAGTAATATTCGGCATGCTAATTACATTGCCGGTTGCCAAATTGCATTATCTCTTATAGTTTCCGAGATATGGACTATCGATAATTTACACCTTAAGCTATGCTTCTAACTTGGGCCCAAATTGTAAAATGGTCTTATCTATTGGCGATTTCGTTCCAATTCACATTCCAAGTAATATTCGGCATGCTAATTACATTGCCGGTTGCCAAATTGAATTATCTCTTATAGTTTCCGAGATATGGACTATCGATAATTTACACCTTAGGCTCTGCTTCTAACTTGGGCCCAAATTGTAAAATGGTCTTACCTATTGGCGATTTCGTTCCAATTCACATTCCAAGTAATATTCGGCATGCTAATTACATTGCCGGTTGCCAAATTGCATCATCTCTTATAGTTTCCGAGATATGGACTATCGATAATTTACACCTTAGGCTCTGCTTCTAACTTGGGCCCAAATTGTAAAATGGTCTTATCTATTGGCGATTTCGTTCCAATTCACATTCCAAGTAATATTCGGCATGCTAATTACATTGCCGGTTGCCAAATTGCATTATCTCTTATAGTTTCCGAGATATGGACTATCGATAATTTACACCTTAGGCTCTGCTTTTAACTTGGGCCCAAATTGTAAAATGGTCTTATCTATTGGCGATTTCGTCCCAATTCACATTCCAAGTGATATTCGGCATGCTAATTACATTGCCGGTTGCGAAATTGCATTATTTATTATAGTTTCCGAGATATGGACTATCGATAATTTACACCTTAGGCTCTGCTTCTAACTTGGGCCCAAATTGTAAAATGGTCTTATCTATTGGCGATTTCGTTCCAATTCACATTCCAAGTAATATTCGGCATGCTAATTACATTGCCGGTTGCCAAATTGCATTATCTCTTATAGTTTCCGAGATATGGACTATCGATTATTTACACCTTAGGCTCTGCTTCTAACTTGGGCCCAAATTGTAAAATGGTCTTATCTATTGGCGATTTAGTTGCAATTCACATTCCAAGTAATATTCGGCATGCTAATTACATTGCCGGTTGCCAAATTGCATTATCTCTTATAGTTTCCGAGATATGGACTATCGATAATTTATACCTTAGGCTCTGCTTCTAACTTGGGCCCAAATTGTAAAATGGTCTTATCTATTGGCGATTTCGTTCCAATTCACATTCCAAGTAATATTTGGCATGCTAATTACATTGCCGGTTGCCAAATTGCATTATCTCTTATAGTTTCCGAGATATGGACTATCGATAATTTACACCTTAGGCTCTGCTTCTAACTTGGGCCCAAATTGTAAAATGGTCTTATCTATTGGCGATTTCGTTCCAATTCACATTCCAAGTAATATTCGGCATGCTAATTACATTGCCGGTTACCAAATTGCATTATCTCTTATAGTTTCCGAGATATGGACTATCGATAATTTACACCTTAGGCTCTGCTTCTAACTTGGGCCCAAATTGTAAAATGGTCTTATCTATTGGCGATTTCGTTCCAATTCACACTCCAAGTAATATTCGGCATGCTAATTACATTGCCGGTTGCCAAATTGCATTATCTCTTATAGTTTCCGAGATATAGACTATCGATATTTTACACCTTAGGCTCTGCTTCTAACTTGGGCCCAAATTGTAAAATGGTCTTATCTATTGGCGATTTCGTTCCAATTCACATTCCAAGTAATATTCGGCATGCTAATTACATTGCCGGTTGCCAAATTGCATTATCTCTTATAGTTTCCGAGATATGGACTATCGATAATTTACACCTTAGGCTCTGCTTCTAACTTGGGCCCAAATTGTAAAATGGTCCTATCTATTGGCGATTTCGTTCCAATTCACATTCCAAGTAATATTCGGCATGCTAATTACATTGCCGGTTGCCAAATTGCATTAACTCTTATAGTTTCCGAGATATGGACTATCGATAATTTACACCTTAGGCTCTGCTTCTAACTTGGGCCCAAATTGTAAAATGGCCTTATCTATTGGCGATTTCGTTCCAATTCACATTCCAAGTAATATTCGGCATGCTAATTACATTGCCGGTTGCCAAATTGCATTATCTCTTATAGTTTCCGAGATATGGACTATCGATAATTTACACCTTAGGCTCTGCTTCTAACTTGGGCCCAAATTGTAAAATGGTCTTATCTATTGGCGATTTCGTTCCAATTCACATTCCAAGTAATATTCGGCATGCTAATTACATTGCCGGTTGCCAAATTGCATTATCTCTTATAGTTTCCGAGATATGGACTATCGATAATTTACACCTTAGGCTCTGCTTCTAACTTGGGCCCAAATTGTAAAATGGTCTTATCTATTGGCGATTTAGTTGCAATTCACATTCCAAGTAATATTCGGCATGCTAATTACATTGCCGGTTGCCAAATTGCATTATCTCTTATAGTTTCCGAGATATGGACTATCGATAATTTACACCTTAGGCTCTGCTTCTAACTTGGGCCCAAATTGTAAAATGGTCTTATCTATTGGCGATTTCGTTCCAATTCACATTCCAAGTAATATTTGGCATGCTAATTACATTGCCGGTTGCCAAATTGCATTATCTCTTATAGTTTCCGAGATATGGACTATCGATAATTTACACCTTAGGCTCTGCTTCTAACTTGGGCCCAAATTGTAAAATGGTCTTATCTATTGGCGATTTCGTTCCAATTCACATTCCAAGTAATATTCGGCATGCTAATTACATTGCCGGTTGCCAAATTGCATTATCTCTCATAGTTTCCGAGATATAGACTATCGATAATTTACACCTTAGGCTCTGCTTCTAACTTGGGCCCCAATTGTAAAATGGTCTTATCTATTGGCGATTTCGTTCCAATTCACATTCCAAGTAATATTCGGCATGCTAATTACATTGCCGGTTGCCAAATTGCATTATCTCTTATAGTTTCCGAGATATGGACTATCGATAATTTACACCTTAGGCTCTGCTTCTAACTTGGGCCCAAATTGTAAAATGGTCTTATCTATTGGCGATTTCGTTCCAATTCACATTCCAAGTAATATTCGGCATGCTAATTACATTGCCGGTTGCCAAATTGCATTATCTCTTATAGTTTCCGAGATATGGACTATCGATAATTTACACCTTAGGCTCTGCTTCTAACTTGGGCCCAAATTGTAAAATGGTCTTATCTATTGGCGATTTCGTTCCAATTCACATTCCAAGTAATATTTGGCATGCTAATTACATTGCCGGTTGCCAAATTGCATTATCTCTTATAGTTTCCGAGATATGGACTATCGATAATTTACACCTTAGGCTCTGCTTCTAACTTGGGCCCAAATTGTAAAATGGTCTTATCTATTGGCGATTTCGTTCCAATTCACATTCCAAGTAATATTTGGCATGCTAATTACATTGCCGGTTGCCAAATTGCATTATCTCTTATAGTTTCCGAGATATGGACTATCGATAATTTACACCTTAGGCTCTGCTTCTTACTTGGGCCCAAATTGTAAAATGGTCTTATCTATTGGCGATTTCGTTCCAATTCACATTCCAAGTAATATTCGGCATGCTAATTACATTGCCGGTTGCCAAATTGCATTATCTCTTATAGTTTCCGAGATATGGGCTATCGATAATTTACACCTTAGGCTCTGCTTCTAACTTGGGCCCAAATTGTAAAATGGTCTTATCTATTGGCGATTTCGTTCCAATTCACATTCCAAGTAATATTCGGGATGCTAATTACATTGCCGGTTGCCAAATCGCATTATCTCTTATAGTTTCCGAGATATGGACTATCGATAATTTACACCTTAGGCTCTGCTTCTAACTTGGGCCCAAATTGTAAAATGGTCTTATCTATTGGCGATTTCGTTCCAATTCACAATCCAAGTAATATTCGGCATGCTAATTACATTGCCGGTTGCCAAATTGCATTATCTCTTATAGTTTCCGAGATATGGACTATCCATAATTTACACCTTAGGCTCTGCTTCTAACTTGGGCCCAAATTGTAAAATGGTCTTATCTATTGGCGATTTCGTTCCAATTCACATTCCAAGTAATATTCGGCATGCTAATTACATTGCCGGTTGCCAAATTGCATTATCTCTTATAGTTTCCGAGATATGGGCTATCGATAATTTACACCTTAGGCTCTGCTTCTAACTTGGGCCCAAATTGTAAAATGGCCTTATCTATTGGCGATTTCGTCCCAATTCACATTCCAAGTAATATTCCGCATGCTAATTACATTGCCGGTTGCGAAATTGCATTATCTCTTATAGTTTCAGAGATATGGACTATCGATAATTTACACCTTAGGCTCTGCTTCTAACTTGGGCCCAAATTGTAAAATGGTCTTATCTATTGGCAATTTCGTTCCAATTCACACTCCAAGTAATATTCGGCATGCTAATTACATTGCCGGTTGCCAAATTGCATTATCTCTTATAGTTTCCGAGATATGGACTATCGATAATTTACACCTTAGGCTCTGCTTCTAACTTGGGCCCAAATTGTAAAATGGTCTTAACTATTGGCGATTTCGTTCCAATTCACATTCCAAGTAATATTCGGCATGCTAATTACATTGCCGGTTGCCAAATTGCATTAACTCTTATAGTTTCCGAGACATGGACTATCGATAATTTACACCTTAGGCTCTGCTTCTAACTTGGGCCCAAATTGTAAAATGGTCTTATCTATTGGCGATTTCGTTCCAATTCACATTCCAAGTAATATTCGGCATGCTAATTACATTGCCGGTTGCCAAATTGCATTATCTCTTATAGTTTCCGAGATATGGACTATCGATAATTTACACCTTAGGCTCTGCTTCTAACTTGGGCCCAAATTGTAAAATGGTCTTATCTATTGGCGATTTCGTCCCAATTCACATTCCAAGTGATATTCGGCATGCTAATTACATTGCCGGTTGTGAAATTGAATTATCTCTTATAGTTTCCGAGATATGGACTATCAATAATTTACACCTTAGGCTCTGCTTCTAACTTGGGCCCAAATTGTAAAATGGTCTTATCTATTGGCGATTTCGTTCCAATTCACATTCCAAGTAATATTCGGCATGCTAATTACATTGCCGGTTGCCAAATTGCATTATCTCTTATAGTTTCCGAGATATGGACTATCGATAATTTACACCTTAGGCTCTGCTTCTAACTTGGGCCCAAATTGTAAAATGGTCTTATCTATTGGCGATTTCGTTCCAATTCACATTCCAAGTAATATTCGGCATGCTAATTACATTGACGGTTGCCAAATTGCATTATCTCTTATAGTTTCCGAGATATGGACTATCGATAATTTACACCTTAGGCTCTGCTTCTAACTTGTGCCCAAATTGTAAAATGGTCTTATCTATTGGCGATTTCGTTCCAATTCACATTCCAAGTAATATTCGGCATGCTAATTACATTGCCGGTTGCCAAATTGCATTATCTCTTATAGTTTCCGAGATACGGACTATCAATAATTTACACTTTAGGCTCTGCTTCTAACTTGGGCCCAAATTGTAAAATGGTCTTATCTATTGGCGATTTCGTTCCAATTCACATTCCAAGTAATATTCGGCATGCTAATTACATTGCCGGTTGCCAAATTGCATTATCTCTTATAGTTTCCGAGATACGGACTATCAATAATTTACACTTTAGGCTCTGCTTCTAACTTGGGCCCAAATTGTAAAATGGTCTTATCTATTGGCGATTTCGTTCCAATTCACATTCCAAGTAATATTCGGCATGCTAATTACATTGCCGGTTGCGAAATTGCATTATCTCTTATAGTTTCAGAGATATGGACTATCGATAATTTACACCTTAGGCTCTGCTTCTAACTTGGGCCCAAATTGTAAAATGGTCTTATCTATTGGCGATTTCGTTCCAATTCACACTCCAAGTAATATTCGGCATGCTAATTACATTGCCGGTTGCGAAATTGCATTATCTCTTATAGTTTCCGAGATATGGACTATCGATAATTTACACCTTAGGTTCTGCTTCTAACTTGGGCCCAAATTGTAAAATGGTCTTATCTATTGGCGATTTCGTTCCAATTCACATTCCAAGTAATATTCGGCATGCTAATTACATTGCCGGTTGCCAAATTGCATTATCTCTTATAGTTTCCGAGATATGGACTATCGATAATTTACACCTTAGGCTCTGCTTCTAACTTGGGCCCAAATTGTAAAATGGTCTTATCTATTGGCGATTTCGTCCCAATTCACATTCCAAGTGATATTCGGCATGCTAATTACATTGCCGGTTGCGAAATTGCATTATCTCTTATAGTTTCCGAGATATGGACTATCAATAATTTACACCTTAGGCTCTGCTTCTAACTTGGGCCCAAATTGTAAAATGGTCTTATCTATTGGCGATTTCGTTCCAATTCACATTCCAAGTAATATTCGGCATGCTAATTACATTGCCGGTTGCCAAATTGCATTATCTCTTATAGTTTCCGAGATATGGACTATCGATAATTTACACCTTAGGCTCTGCTTCTAACTTGGGTCCAAACTGTAAAATGGTCTTATCTATTGGCGATTTCGTTCCAATTCACATTCCAAGTAATATTCGGCATGCTAATTACATTGCCGGTTGCCAAATTGCATTATCTCTTATAGTTTCCGAGATATGGACTATCGATAATTTACACCTTAGGCTCTGCTTCTAACTTGGGCCCAAATTGTAAAATGGTCTTATCTATTGGCAATTTCGTTCCAATTCACATTCCAAGTAATATTCGGCATGCTAATTACATTGCCGGTTGACAAATTGCATTAACTCTTATAGTTTCCGAGATATGGACTATCGATAATTTACACCTTAGGCTCTGCTTCTAACTTGGGCCCAAATTGTAAAATGGTCTTATCTATTGGCGATTTCGTTCCAATTCACATTCCAAGTAATATTCGGCATGCTAATTACATTGCCGGTTGCCAAATTGCATTATCTCTTATAGTTTCCGAGATATGGACTATCGATAATTTACACCTTAGGCTCTGCTTCTAACTTGGGCCCAAATTGTAAAATGGTCTTATCTATTGGCGATTTCGTCCCAATTCACATTCCAAGTGATATTCGGCATGCTAATTACATTGCCGGTTGTGAAATTGAATTATCTCTTATAGTTTCCGAGATATGGACTATCAATAATTTACACCTTAGGCTCTGCTTCTAACTTGGGCCCAAATTGTAAAATGGTCTTATCTATTGGCGATTTCGTTCCAATTCACATTCCAAGTAATATTCGGCATGCTAATTACATTGCCGGTTGCCAAATTGCATTATCTCTTATAGTTTCCGAGATATGGACTATCGATAATTTACACCTTAGGCTCTGCTTCTAACTTGTGCCCAAATTGTAAAATGGTCTTATCTATTGGCGATTTCGTTCCAATTCACATTCCAAGTAATATTCGGCATGCTAATTACATTGCCGGTTGCCAAATTGCATTATCTCTTATAGTTTCCGAGATATGGACTATCAATAATTTACACTTTAGGCTCTGCTTCTAACTTGGGCCCAAATTGTAAAATGGTCTTATCTATTGGCGATTTCGTTCCAATTCACATTCCAAGTAATATTCGGCATGCTAATTACATTGCCGGTTGCCAAATTGCATTATCTCTTATAGTTTCCGAGATATGGACTATCGATAATTTACACCTTAGGCTCTGCTTCTAACTTGGGCCCAAATTGTAAAATGGCCTTATCTATTGGCGATTTCGTCCCAATTCACATTCCAAGTAATATTCGGCATGCTAATTACATCGCCGGTTGCGAAATTGCATTATCTCTTATAGTTTCAGAGATATGGACTATCGATAATTTACACCTTAGGCTCTGCTTCTAACTTGGGCCCAAATTGTAAAATGGTCTTATCTATTGGCGATTTCGTTCCAATTCACACTCCAAGTAATATTCGGCATGCTAATTACATTGCCGGTTGCGAAATTGCATTATCTCTTATAGTTTCCGAGATATGGACTATCGATAATTTACACCTTAGGCTCTGCTTCTAACTTGGGCCCAAATTGTAAAATGGTCTTATCTATTGGCGATTTCGTTCCAATTCACATTCCAAGTAATATTCGGCATGCTAATTACATTGCCGGTTGCCAAATTGCATTATCTCTTATAGTCTCCGAGATATGGACTATCGATAATTTACACCTTAGGCTCTGCTTCTAACTTGGGCCCAAATTGTAAAATGGTCTTATCTATTGGCGATTTAGTTGCAATTCACATTCCAAGTAATATTCGGCATGCTAATTACATTGCCGGTTGCCAAATTGCATTATCTCTTATAGTTTCCGAGATATGGACTATCGATAATTTACACCTAAGGCTCTGCTTCTAACTTGGGCCCAAATTGTAAAATGGTCTTATCTATTGGCGATTTCGTTCCAATTCACATTCCAAGTAATATTCGGCATGCTAATTACATTGCCGGTTGCCAAATTGCATTAACTCTTATAGTTTCCGAGATATGGACTATCGATAATTTACACCTTAGGCTCTGCTTCTAACTTGGGCCCAAATTGTAAAATGGTCTTATCTATTGGCGATTTCGTTCCAATTCACATTCCAAGTAATATTCGGCATGCTAATTACATTGCCGGTTGCCAAATTGCATTATCTCTTATAGTTTCCGAGATATGGACTATCGATAATTTACACCTTAGGCTCTGCTTCTAACTTGGGCCCAAATTGTAAAATGGTCTTATCTATTGGCGATTTCGTCCCAATTCACATTCCAAGTGATATTCGGCATGCTAATTACATTGCCGGTTGTGAAATTGAATTATCTCTTATAGTTTCCGAGATATGGACTATCAATAATTTACACCTTAGGCTCTGCTTCTAACTTGGGCCCAAATTGTAAAATGGTCTTATCTATTGGCGATTTCGTTCCAATTCACATTCCAAGTAATATTCGGCATGCTAATAACATTGCCGGTTGCCAAATTGCATTATCTCTTATAGTTTCCGAGATATGGACTATCGATAATTTACACCTTAGGCTCTGCTTCTAACTTGGGCCCAAATTGTAAAATGGTCTTATCTATTGGCGATTTCGTTCCAATTCACATTCCAAGTAATATTCGGCATGCTAATTACATTGACGGTTGCCAAATTGCATTATCTCTTATAGTTTCCGAGATATGGACTATCGATAATTTACACCTTAGGCTCTGCTTCTAACTTGTGCCCAAATTGTAAAATGGTCTTATCTATTGGCGATTTCGTTCCAATTCACATTCCAAATAATATTCGGCATGCTAATTACATTGCCGGTTGCCAAATTGCATTATCTCTTATAGTTTCCGAGATATGGACTATCAATAATTTACACTTTAGGCTCTGCTTCTAACTTGGGCCCAAATTGTAAAATGGTCTTATCTATTGGCGATTTCGTTCCAATTCACATTCCAAGTAATATTCGGCATGCTAATTACATTGCCGGTTGCCAAATTGCATTATCTCTTATAGTTTCCGAGATATGGACTATCGATAATTTACACCTTAGGCTCTGCTTCTAACTTGGGCCCAAATTGTAAAATGGCCTTATCTATTGGCGATTTCGTCCCAATTCACATTCCAAGTAATATTCGGCATGCTAATTACATCGCCGGTTGCGAAATTGCATTATCTCTTATAGTTTCAGAGATATGGACTATCGATAATTTACACCTTAGGCTCTGCTTCTAACTTGGGCCCAAATTGTAAAATGGTCTTATCTATTGGCGATTTCGTTCCAATTCACACTCCAAGTAATATTCGGCATGCTAATGACATTGCCGGTTGCGAAATTGCATTATCTCTTATAGTTTCCGAGATATGGACTATCGATAATTTACACCTTAGGCTCTGCTTCTAACTTGGGCCCAAATTGTAAAATGGTCTTATCTATTGGCGATTTCGTTCCAATTCACATTCCAAGTAATATTCGGCATGCTAATTACATTGCCGGTTGCCAAATTGCATTATCTCTTATAGTTTCCGAGATATGGACTATCGATAATTTACACCTTAGGCTCTGCTTCTAACTTGGGCCCAAATTGTAAAATGGTCTTATCTATTGGCGATTTAGTTGCAATTCACATTCCAAGTAATATTCGGCATGCTAATTACATTGCCGGTTGCCAAATTGCATTATCTCTTATAGTTTCCGAGATATGGACTATCGATAATTTACACCTTAGGCTCTGCTTCTAACTTGGGCCCAAATTGTAAAATGGTCTTATCTATTGGCGATTTCGTTCCAATTCACATTCCAAGTAATATTCGGCATGCTAATTACATTGCCGGTTGCCAAATTGCATTATCTCTTATAGTTTCCGAGATATGGACTATCGATAATTTACACCTTAGGCTCTGCTTCTAACTTGGGCCCAAATTGTAAAATGGTCTTATCTATTGGCGATTTCGTTCCAATTCACATTCCAAGTAATATTCGGCATGCTAATTATATTGCCGGTTGCCAAATTGCATTATCTCTTATAGTTTCCGAGATATGGACTATCGATAATTTACACCTTAGGCTCTGCTTCTAACTTTGGCCCAAATTGTAAAATGGTCTTATCTATTGGCGATTTCGTTCCAATTCACACTCCAAGTAATATTCGGCATGCTAATTACATTGCCGGTTGCGAAATTGCATTATCTCTTATAGTTTCCGAGATATGGACTATCGATAATTTACACCTTAGGCTCTGCTTCTAACTTGGGCCCAAATTGTAAAATGGTCTTATCTATTGGCGATTTCGTTCCAATTCACATTCCAAGTAATATTCGGCATGCTAATTACATTGCCGGTTGCCAAATTGCATTATCTCTTATAGTTTCCGAGATATGGACTATCGATAATTTACACCTTAGGCTCTGCTTCTAACTTGGGCCCAAATTGTAAAATGGTCTTACCTATTGGCGATTCCGTTCCAATTCACATTCCAAGTAATATTCGGCATGCTAATTACATTGCCGGTTGCCAAATTGCATTATCTCTTATAGTTTCCGAGATATGGACTATCGATAATTTACCCCTCAGGCTCTGCTTCTAACTTGGGCCCAAATTGTAAAATGGTCTTATCTATTGGCGATTTCGTTCCAATTCACATTCCAAGTAATATTCGGCATGCTAATTACATTGCCGGTTGCCAAATTGCATTATCTCTTATAGTTTCCGAGATATGGACTATCGATAATTTACACCTTAGGCTCTGCTTCTAACTTGCTCCCAAATTGTAAAATGGTCTTATCTATTGGCGATTTCGTTCCAATTCACATTCCAAGTAATATTCGGCATGCTAATTACATTGCCGGTTGCCAAATTGCATTATCTCTTATAGTTTCCGAGATATGGACTATCGATAATTTACACCTTAGGCTCTGCTTCTAACTTGGGCCCAAATTGTAAAATGGTCTTATCTATTGGCGATTTCGTTCCAATTCACATTCCAAGTAATATTCGGCATGCTAATTACATTGCCGGTTGCCAAATTGCATTATCTCTTATAGTTTCCGAGATATGGACTATCGATAATTTACACCTTAGGCTCTGCTAACTTGGGCCCAAATTGTAAAATGGCCTTATCTATTGGCGATTTCGTCCCAATTCACATTCCAAGTAATATTCGGCATGCTAATTACATTGCCGGTTGCGAAATTGCATTATCTCTTATAGTTTCAGAGATATGGACTATCGATAATTTACACCTTAGGCTCTGCTTCTAACTTGGGCCCAAATTGTAAAATGGTCTTATCTATTGGCAATTTCGTTCCAATTCACATTCCAAGTAATATTCGGCATGCTAATTACATTGCCGGTTGCCAAATTGCATTATCTCTTATAGTTTCCGAGATATGGACTATCGATAATTTACACCTTAGGCTCTGCTTCTAACTTGGGCCCAAATTGTAAAATGGTCTTATCTATTGGCGATTTCGTTCCAATTCACATTCCAAGTAATATTCGGCATGCTAATTACATTGCCGGTTGCCAAATTGCATTAACTCTTATAGTTTCCGAGATATGGACTATCGATAATTTACACCTTAGGCTCTGCTTCTAACTTGGGCCCAAATTGAAAAATGGTCTTATCTATTGGCGATTTCGCTCCAATTCACATTCCAAGTAATATTCGGCATGCTAATTACATTGCCGGTTGCCAAATTGAATTATCTCTTATAGTTTCCGAGATATGGACTATCGATAATTTACACCTTAGGCTCTGCTTCTAACTTGGGCCCAAATTGTAAAATGGTCTTACCTATTGGCGATTTCGTTCCAATTCACATTCCATGTAATATTCGGCATGCTAATTACATTGCCGGTTGCCAAATTGCATTATCTCTTATAGTTTCCGAGATATGGACTATCGATAATTTACACCTTAGGCTCTGCTTCTAACTTGGGCCCAAATTGTAAAATGGTCTTATCTATTGGCGATTTCGTCCCAATTCACATTCCAAGTGATATTCGGCATGCTAATTACATTGCCGGTTGCGAAATTGCATTATCTCTTATAGTTTCCGAGATATGGACTATCGATAATTTACACCTTAGGCTCTGCTTCTAACTTGGGCCCAAATTGTAAAATTGTCTTATCTATTGGCGATTTAGTTGCAATTCACATTCCAAGTAATATTCGGCATGCTAATTACATTGCCGGTTGCTAAATTGCATTATCTCTTATAGTTTCCGAGATATGGACTATCGATAATTTACACCTTAGGCTCTGCTTCTAACTTGGGCCCAAATTGTAAAATGGCCTTATCTATTGGCGATTTCGTCCCAATTCACATTCCAAGTAATATTCGGCATGCTAATTACATTGCCGGTTGCCAAATTGCATTATCTCTTATAGTTTCCGAGATATGGACTATCGATAATTTACACCTTAGGCTCTGCTTCTAACTTGGGCCCAAATTGTAAAATGGTCTTATCTATTGGCGATTTCGTTCCATTTCACATTCCAAGTAATATTCGGCATGCTAATTACATTGCCGGTTGCCAAATTGCATTAACTCTTATAGTTTCCGAGATATGGACTATCGATAATTTACACCTTAGGCTCTGCTTCTAACTTGGGCCCAAATTGTAAAATGGTCTTATCTATTGGCAATTTCGTTCCAATTCACATTCCAAGTAATATTCGGCATGCTAATTACATTGCCGGTTGCCAAATTGCATTATCTCTTATAGTTTCCGAGATATGGACTATCGATAATTTACACCTTAGGCTCTGCTTCTAACTTGGGCCCAAATTGTAAAATGGTCTTATCTATTGGCGATTTCGTCCCAATTCACATTCCAAGTGATATTCGGCATGCTAATTACATTGCCGGTTGTGAAATTGAATTATCTCTTATAGTTTCCGAGATATGGACTATCAATAATTTACACCTTAGGCTCTGCTTCTAACTTGGGCCCAAATTGTAAAATGGTCTTATCTATTGGCGATTTCGTTCCAATTCACATTCCAAGTAATATTCGGCATGCTAATTACATTGCCGGTTGCCAAATTGCATTATCTCTTATAGTTTCCGAGATATGGACTATCGATAATTTACACCTTAGGCTCTGCTTCTAACTTGGGCCCAAATTGTAAAATGGTCTTATCTATTGGCGATTTCGTTCCAATTCACATTCCAAGTAATATTCGGCATGCTAATTACATTGACGGTTGCCAAATTGCATTATCTCTTATAGTTTCCGAGATATGGACTATCGATAATTTACACCTTAGGCTCTGCTTCTAACTTGTGCCCAAATTGTAAAATGGTCTTATCTATTGGCGATTTCGTTCCAATTCACATTCCAAATAATATTCGGCATGCTAATTACATTGCCGGTTGCCAAATTGCATTATCTCTTATAGTTTCCGAGATATGGACTATCAATAATTTACACTTTAGGCTCTGCTTCTAACTTGGGCCCAAATTGTAAAATGGTCTTATCTATTGGCGATTTCGTTCCAATTCACATTCCAAGTAATATTCGGCATGCTAATTACATTGCCGGTTGCCAAATTGCATTATCTCTTATAGTTTCCGAGATATGGACTATCGATAATTTACACCTTAGGCTCTGCTTCTAACTTGGGCCCAAATTGTAAAATGGCCTTATCTATTGGCGATTTCGTCCCAATTCACATTCCAAGTAATATTCGGCATGCTAATTACATCGCCGGTTGCGAAATTGCATTATCTCTTATAGTTTCAGAGATATGGACTATCGATAATTTACACCTTAGGCTCTGCTTCTAACTTGGGCCCAAATTGTAAAATGGTCTTATCTATTGGCGATTTCGTTCCAATTCACACTCCAAGTAATATTCGGCATGCTAATGACATTGCCGGTTGCGAAATTGCATTATCTCTTATAGTTTCCGAGATATGGACTATCGATAATTTACACCTTAGGCTCTGCTTCTAACTTGGGCCCAAATTGTAAAATGGTCTTATCTATTGGCGATTTCGTTCCAATTCACATTCCAAGTAATATTCGGCATGCTAATTACATTGCCGGTTGCCAAATTGCATTATCTCTTATAGTTTCCGAGATATGGACTATCGATAATTTACACCTTAGGCTCTGCTTCTAACTTGGGCCCAAATTGTAAAATGGTCTTATCTATTGGCGATTTCGTTCCAATTCACATTCCAAGTAATATTCGGCATGCTAATTACATTGCCGGTTGCCAAATTGCATTATCTCTTATAGTTTCCGAGATATGGACTATCGATAATTTACACCTTAGGCTCTGCTTCTAACTTGGGCCCAAATTGTAAAATGGTCTTATCTATTGGCGATTTCGTTCCAATTCACACTCCAAGTAATATTCGGCATGCTAATTACATTGCCGGTTGCGAAATTGCATTATCTCTTATAGTTTCCGAGATATGGACTATCGATAATTTACACCTTAGGCTCTGCTTCTAACTTGGGCCCAAATTGTAAAATGGTCTTATCTATTGGCGATTTCGTTCCAATTCACATTCCAAGTAATATTCGGCATGCTAATTACATTGCCGGTTGCCAAATTGCATTATCTCTTATAGTTTCCGAGATATGGGCTATCGATAATTTACACCTTAGGCTCTGCTTCTAACTTGGGCCCAAATTGTAAAATGGTCTTACCTATTGGCGATTCCGTTCCAATTCACATTCCAAGTAATATTCGGCATGCTAATTACATTGCCGGTTGCCAAATTGCATTATCTCTTATAGTTTCCGAGATATGGACTATCGATAATTTACACCTCAGGCTCTGCTTCTAACTTGGGCCCAAATTGTAAAATGGTCTTATCTATTGGCGATTTCGTTCCAATTCACATTCCAAGTAATATTCGGCATGCTAATTACATTGCCGGTTGCCAAATTGCATTATCTCTTATAGTTTCCGAGATATGGACTATCGATAATTTACACCTTAGGCTCTGCTAACTTGGGCCCAAATTGTAAAATGGCCTTATCTATTGGCGATTTCGTCCCAATTCACATTCCAAGTAATATTCGGCATGCTAATTACATTGCCGGTTGCGAAATTGCATTATCTCTTATAGTTTCAGAGATATGGACTATCGATAATTTACACCTTAGGCTCTGCTTCTAACTTGGGCCCAAATTGTAAAATGGTCTTATCTATTGGCAATTTCGTTCCAATTCACATTCCAAGTAATATTCGGCATGCTAATTACATTGCCGGTTGCCAAATTGCATTATCTCTTATAGTTTCCGAGATATGGACTATCGATAATTTACACCTTAGGCTCTGCTTCTAACTTGGGCCCAAATTGTAAAATGGTCTTATCTATTGGCGATTTCGTTCCAATTCACATTCCAAGTAATATTCGGCATGCTAATTACATTGCCGGTTGCCAAATTGCATTAACTCTTATAGTTTCCGAGATATGGACTATCGATAATTTACACCTTAGGCTCTGCTTCTAACTTCTGCCCAAATTGAAAAATGGTCTTATCTATTGGCGATTTCGCTCCAATTCACATTCCAAGTAATATTCGGCATGCTAATTACATTGCCGGTTGCCAAATTGAATTATCTCTTATAGTTTCCGAGATATGGACTATCGATAATTTACACCTTAGGCTCTGCTTCTAACTTGGGCCCAAATTGTAAAATGGTCTTACCTATTGGCGATTTCGTTCCAATTCACATTCCATGTAATATTCGGCATGCTAATTACATTGCCGGTTGCCAAATTGCATTATCTCTTATAGTTTCCGAGATATGGACTATCGATAATTTACACCTTAGGCTCTGCTTCTAACTTGGGCCCAAATTGTAAAATGGTCTTATCTATTGGCGATTTCGTCCCAATTCACATTCCAAGTGATATTCGGCATGCTAATTACATTGCCGGTTGCGAAATTGCATTATCTCTTATAGTTTCCGAGATATGGACTATCGATAATTTACACCTTAGGCTCTGCTTCTAACTTGGGCCCAAATTGTAAAATTGTCTTATCTATTGGCGATTTAGTTGCAATTCACATTCCAAGTAATATTCGGCATGCTAATTACATTGCCGGTTGCCAAATTGCATTATCTCTTATAGTTTCCGAGAGATGGACTATCGATAATTTACACCTTAGGCTCTGCTTCTAACTTGGGCCCAAATTGTAAAATGGCCTTATCTATTGGCGATTTCGTCCCAATTCACATTCCAAGTAATATTCGGCATGCTAATTACATTGCCGGTTGCGAAATTGCATTATCTCTTATAGTTTCAGAGATATGGACTATCGATAATTTACACCTTAGGCTCTGCTTCTAACTTGGGCCCAAATTGTAAAATTGTCTTATCTATTGGCAATTTCGTTCCAATTCACATTCCAAGTAATATTCGGCATGCTAATTACATTGCCGGTTGCCAAATTGCATTATCTCTTATAGTTTCCGAGATATGGACTATCGATAATTTACACCTTAGGCTCTGCTTCTAACTTGGGCCCAAATTGTAAAATGGTCTTATCTATTGGCGATTTCGTTCCATTTCACATTCCAAGTAATATTCGGCATGCTAATTACATTGCCGGTTGCCAAATTGCATTAACTCTTATAGTTTCCGAGATATGGACTATCGATAATTTACACCTTAGGCTCTGCTTCTAACTTGGGCCCAAATTGTAAAATGGTCTTATCTATTGGCAATTTCGTTCCAATTCACATTCCAAGTAATATTCGGCATGCTAATTACATTGCCGGTTGCCAAATTGCATTATCTCTTATAGTTTCCGAGATATGGACTATCGATAATTTACACCTTAGGCTCTGCTTCTAACTTGGGCCCAAATTGTAAAATGGTCTTATCTATTGGCGATTTCGTTCCAATTCACATTCCAAGTAATATTCGGCATGCTAATTACATTGCCGGTTGCCAAATTGCATTAACTCTTATAGTTTCCGAGATATGGACTATCGATAATTTACACCTTAGGCTCTGCTTCTAACTTGGGCCCAAATTGTAAAATGGTCTTATATATTGGCGATTTCGTTCCAATTCACATTCCAAGTAATATTCGGCATGCTAATTACATTGCCGGTTGCCAAATTGCATTATCTCTTATAGTTTCCGAGATATGGACTATCGATAATTTACACCTTAGGCTCTGCTTCTAACTTGGGCCCAAATTGTAAAATGGTCTTATCTATTGGCGATTTCGTCCCAATTCACATTCCAAGTGATATTCGGCATGCTAATTACATTGCCGGTTGCCAAATTGCATTATCTCTTATAGTTTCCGAGATATGGACTATCGATAATTTACACCTTAGGCTCTGCTTCTAACTTGGGCCCAAATTGTAAAATGGTCTTATCTATTGGCGATTTCGTTCCAATTCACATTCCAAGTAATATTCGGCATGCTAATAACATTGCCGGTTGCCAAATTGCATTATCTCTTATAGTTTCTGAGATATGGACTATCGATAATTTACACCTTAGGCTCTGCTTCTAACTTGGGCCCAAATTGTAAAATGGTCTTATCTATTGGCGATTTCGTTCCAATTCACACTCCAAGTAATATTCGGCATGCTAATTACATTGCCGGTTGCCAAATTGCATTATCTCTTATAGTTTCCGAGATATGGACTATCAATAATTTACACCTTAGGCTCTGCTTCTAACTTGGGCCCAAATTGTAAAATGGTCTTATCTATTGGCGATTTCGTTCCAATTCACATTCCAAGTAATATTCGGCATGCTAATTACATTGCCGGTTGCCAAATTGCATTATCTCTTATAGTTTCCGAGATATGGACTATCGATAATTTACACCTTAGGCTCTGCTTCTAACTTGGGCCCAAATTGTAAAATGGCCTTATCTATTGGCGATTTCGTCCCAATTCACATTCCAAGTAATATTCGGCATGCTAATTACATTGCCGGTTGCGAAATTGCATTATCTCTTATAGTTTCAGAGATATGGACTATCGATAATTTACACCTTAGGCTCTGCTTCTAACTTGGGCCCAAATTGTAAAATGGTCTTATCTATTAGCAATTTCGTTCCAATTCACATTCAAAGTAATATTCGGCATGCTAATTACATTGCCGGTTGCCAAATTGCATTATCTCTTATAGTTTCCGAGATATGGACTATCGATAATTTACACCTTAGGCTCTGCTTCTAACTTGGGCCCAAATTGTAAAATGGTCTTATCTATTGGCGATTTCGTTCCAATTCACATTCCAAGTAATATTCGGCATGCTAATTACATTGCCGGTTGCCAAATTGCATTAACTCTTATAGTTTCCGAGATATGGACTATCGATAATTTACACCTTAGGCTCTGCTTCTAACTTGGGCCCAAATTGTAAAATGGTCTTATCTATTGGCGATTTCGTTCCAATTCACATTCCAAGTAATATTCGGCATGCTAATTACATTGCCGGTTGCCAAATTGCATTATCTCTTATAGTTTCCGAGATATGGACTATCGATAATTTACACCATAGGCTCTGCTTCTAACTTGGACCCAAATTGTAAAATGGTCTTATCTATTGGCGATTTCGTTCCAATTCACATTCCAAGTAATATTCGGCATGCTAATTACATTGCCGGTTGCCAAATTGCATTATCTCTTATAGTTTCCGAGATATGGACTATCGATAATTTACACCTTAGGCTCTGCTTCTAACTTGGGCCCAAATTGTAAAATGGTCTTATCTATTGGCGATTTCGTTCCAATTCACATTCCAAGTAATATTCGGCATGCTAATTACATTGCCGGTTGCCAAATTGCATTAACTCTTATAGTTTCCGAGATATGGACTATCGATAATTTACACCTTAGGCTCTGCTTCTAACTTGGGCCCAAATTGTAAAATGGTCTTATCTATTGGCGATTTCGTTCCAATTCACATTCCAAGTAATATTCGGCATGCTAATTACATTGCCGGTTGCCTAATTGAATTATCTCTTATAGTTTCCGAGATATGGACTATCGATAATTTACACCTTAGGCTCTGCTTCTAACTTGGGCCCAAATTGTAAAATGGTCTTACCTATTAGCGATTTCGTTCCAATTCACATTCCAAGTAATATTCGGCATGCTAATTACATTGCCGGTTGCCAAATTGCATTATCTCTTATAGTTTCCGAGATATGGACTATCGATAATTTACACCTTAAGCTCTGCTTCTAACTTGGGCCCAAATTGTAAAATGGTCTTATCTATTGGCGATTTCGTTCCAATTCACACTCCAAGTAATATTCGGCATGCTAATTACATTGCCGGTTGCGAAATTGCATTATCTCTTATAGTTTCCGAGATATGGACTATCGATAATTTACACCTTAGGCTCTGCTTCTAACTTGGGCCCAAATTGTAAAATGGTCTTATCTATTGGCGATTTCGTTCCAATTCACATTCCAAGTAATATTCGGCATGCTAATTACATTGCCGGTTGCCAAATTGCATTATCTCTTATAGTTTCCGAGATATGGACTATCGATAATTTGCACCTTAGGCTCTGCTTCTAACTTGGGCCCAAATTGTAAAATGGTCTTATCTATTGGCGATTTCGTTCCAATTCACATTCCCAGTAATATTTGGCATGCTAATTACATTGCCGGTTGCCAAATTGCATTATCTCTTATAGTTTCCGAGATATGGACTATCGATAATTTACACCTTAGGCTCTGCTTCTAACTTGGGCCCAAATTGTAAAATGGTCTTATCTATTGGCGATTTCGTTCCAATTCACATTCCAAGTAATATTCGGCATGCTAATTACATTGCCGGTTGCCAAATTGCATTAACTCTTATAGTTTCCGAGATATGGACTATCGATAATTTACACCTTAGGCTCTGCTTCTAACTTGGGCCCAAATTGTAAAATGGTCTTATCTATTGGCGATTTCGTTCCAATTCACATTCCAAGTAATATTCGGCATGCTAATTACATTGCCGGTTGCCTAATTGAATTATCTCTTATAGTTTCCGAGATATGGACTATCGATAATTTACACCTTAGGCTCTGCTTCTAACTTGGGCCCAAATTGTAAAATGGTCTTACCTATTAGCGATTTCGTTCCAATTCACATTCCAAGTAATATTCGGCATGCTAATTACATTGCCGGTTGCCAAATTGCATTATCTCTTATAGTTTCCGAGATATGGACTATCGATAATTTACACCTTAGGCTCTGCTTCTAACTTGGGCCCAAATTGTAAAATGGTCTTATCTATTGGCGATTTCGTTCCAATTCACACTCCAAGTAATATTCGGCATGCTAATTACATTGCCGGTTGCGAAATTGCATTATCTCTTATAGTTTCCGAGATATGGACTATCGATAATTTACACCTTAGGCTCTGCTTCTAACTTGGGCCCAAATTGTAAAATGGTCTTATCTATTGGCGATTTCGTTCCAATTCACATTCCAAGTAATATTCGGCATGCTAATTACATTGCCGGTTGCCAAATTGCATTATCTCTTATAGTTTCCGAGATATGGACTATCGATAATTTGCACCTTAGGCTCTGCTTCTAACTTGGGCCCAAATTGTAAAATGGTCTTATCTATTGGCGATTTCGTTCCAATTCACATTCCAAGTAATATTTGGCATGCTAATTACATTGCCGGTTGCCAAATTGCATTATCTCTTATAGTTTCCGAGATATGGACTATCGATAATTTACACCTTAGGCTCTGCTTCTAACTTGGGCCCAAATTGTAAAATGGTCTTATCTATTGGCGATTTTGTTCCAATTCACATTCCAAGTAATATTCGGCATGCTAATTACATTGCCGGTTACCAAATTGCATTATCTCTTATAGTTTCCGAGATATGGACTATCGATAATTTACACCTTAGGCTCTGCTCCTAACTTGGGCCCAAATTGTAAAATGGTCTTATCTATTGGCGATTTCGTTCTAATTCACACTCCAAGTAATATTCGGCATGCTAATTACATTGCCGGTTGCGAAATTGCATTATCTCTTATAGTTTCCGAGATATGGACCATCAATAATTTACACCTTAGGCTCTGCTTCTAACTTGGGCCCAAATTGTAAAATGGTCTTATCTATTGGCGATTTCGTTCCAATTCACATTCCAAGTAATATTCGGCATGCTAATTACATTGCCGGTTGCCAAATTGCATTATCTCTTATAGTTTCCGAGATATAGACTATCGATAATTTACACCTTAGGCTCTGCTTCTAACTTGGGCCCAAATTGTAAAATGGTCTTATCAATTGGCGATTTCGTTCCAATTCACATTCCAAGTAATATTCGGCATGCTAATTACATTGCCGGTTGCCAAATTGCATTATCTCTTATAGTTTCCGAGATATGGACTATCGATAATTTACACCTTAGGCTCTGCTTCTAACTTGGGCCCAAATTGTAAAATGGCCTTATCTATTGGCGATTTCGTCCCAATTCACATTCCAAGTAATATTCGGCATGCTAATTACATTGCCGGTTGCGAAATTGCATTATCTCTTATAGTTTCAGAGATATGGACTATCGATAATTTACACCTTAGGCTCTGCTTCTAACTTGGGCCCAAATTGTAAAATGGTCTTATCAATTGGCAATTTCGTTCCAATTCACATTCCAAGTAATATTCGGCATGCTAATTACATTGCTGGTTGCCAAATTGCATTATCTCTTATAGTTTCAGAGATATGGACTATCGATAATTTACACCTTAGGCTCTGCTTCTAACTTGGGCCCAAATTGTAAAATGGTCTTATCTATTGGCGATTTCGTTCCAATTCACATTCCAAGTAATATTCGGCATGCTAATTACATTGCCGGTTGCCAAATTGCATTAACTCTTATAGTTTCCGAGATATGGACTATCGATAATTTACACCTTAGGCTCTGCTTCTAACTTGGGCCCAAATTGTAAAATGGTCTTATCTATTGGCGATTTCGTTCCAATTCACATTCCAAGTAATATTCGGCATGCTAATTACATTGCCGGTTGCTAAATTGCATTATCTCTTATAGTTTCCGAGATATGGACTATCGATAATTTACACCATAGGCTCTGCTTCTAACTTGGGCCCAAATTGTAAAATGGTCTTATCTATTGGCGATTTCGTTCCAATTCACATTCCAAGTAATATTTGGCATGCTAATTACATTGCCGGTTGCCAAATTGCATTATCTCTTATAGTTTCCGAGATATGGACTATCGATAATTTACACCTTAGGCTCTGCTTCTAACTTGGGCCCAAATTGTAAAATGGTCTTATCTATTGGCGATTTTGTTCCAATTCACATTCCAAGTAATATTCGGCATGCTAATTACATTGCCGGTTACCAAATTGCATTATCTCTTATAGTTTCCGAGATATGGACTATCGATAATTTACACCTTAGGCTCTGCTCCTAACTTGGGCCCAAATTGTAAAATGGTCTTATCTATTGGCGATTTCGTTCTAATTCACACTCCAAGTAATATTCGGCATGCTAATTACATTGCCGGTTGCGAAATTGCATTATCTCTTATAGTTTCCGAGATATGGACCATCAATAATTTACACCTTAGGCTCTGCTTCTAACTTGGGCCCAAATTGTAAAATGGTCTTATCTATTGGCGATTTCGTTCCAATTCACATTCCAAGTAATATTCGGCATGCTAATTACATTGCCGGTTGCCAAATTGCATTATCTCTTATAGTTTCCGAGATATAGACTATCGATAATTTACACCTTAGGCTCTGCTTCTAACTTGGGCCCAAATTGTAAAATGGTCTTATCAATTGGCGATTTCGTTCCAATTCACATTCCAAGTAATATTCGGCATGCTAATTACATTGCCGGTTGCCAAATTGCATTATCTCTTATAGTTTCCGAGATATGGACTATCGATAATTTACACCTTAGGCTCTGCTTCTAACTTGGGCCCAAATTGTAAAATGGCCTTATCTATTGGCGATTTCGTCCCAATTCACATTCCAAGTAATATTCGGCATGCTAATTACATTGCCGGTTGCGAAATTGCATTATCTCTTATAGTTTCAGAGATATGGACTATCGATAATTTACACCTTAGGCTCTGCTTCTAACTTGGGCCCAAATTGTAAAATGGTCTTATCAATTGGCAATTTCGTTCCAATTCACATTCCAAGTAATATTCGGCATGCTAATTACATTGCTGGTTGCCAAATTGCATTATCTCTTATAGTTTCAGAGATATGGACTATCGATAATTTACACCTTAGGCTCTGCTTCTAACTTGGGCCCACATTGTAAAATGGTCTTATCTATTGGCGATTTCGTTCCAATTCACATTCCAAGTAATATTCGGCATGCTAATTACATTGCCGGTTGCCAAATTGCATTAACTCTTATAGTTTCCGAGATATGGACTATCGATAATTTACACCTTAGGCTCTGCTTCTAACTTGGGCCCAAATTGTAAAATGGTCTTATCTATTGGCGATTTCGTTCCAATTCACATTCCAAGTAATATTCGGCATGCTAATTACATTGCCGGTTGCTAAATTGCATTATCTCTTATAGTTTCCGAGATATGGACTATCGATAATTTACACCATAGGCTCTGCTTCTAACTTGGGCCCAAATTGTAAAATGGTCTTATCTATTGGCGATTTCGTTCCAATTCACATTCCAAGTAATATTCGGCATGCTAATTACATTGCCGGTTGCCAAATTGCATTATCTCTTATAGTTTCCGAGATATGGACTATCGATAATTTACACCTTAGGCTCTGCTTCTAACTTGGGCCCAAATTGTAAAATGGTCTTATCTATTGGCGATTTCGTTCCAATTCACATTCCAAGTAATATTCGGCATGCTAATTACATTGCCGGTTGCCAAATTGCATTATCTCTTATAGTTTCCGAGATATGGACTATCGATAATTTACACCTTAGGCTCTGCTTCTAACTTGGGCCCAAATTGTAAAATGGTCTTATCTATTGGCGATTTCGTTCCAATTCACATTCCAAGTAATATTCGGCATGCTAATTACATTGCCGGTTGCCAAATTGAATTATCTCTTATAGTTTCCGAGATATGGACTATCGATAATTTACACCTTAGGCTCTGCTTCTAACTTGGGCCCAAATTGTAAAATGGTCTTACCTATTGGCGATTTCGTTCCAATTCACATTCCAAGTAATATTCGGCATGCTAATTACATTGCCGGTTGCTAAATTGCATTATCTCTTATAGTTTCCGAGATATGGACTATCGATAATTTACATCTTAGGCTCTGCTTCTAACTTGGGCCCAAATTGTAAAATGGTCTTATCTATTGGCGATTTCGTTCCAATTCACACTCCAAGTAATATTCGGCATGCTAATTACATTGCCGGTTGCGAAATTGCATTATCTCTTATAGTTTCCGAGATATGGACTATCGATTATTTACACCTTAGGCTCTGCTTCTAACTTGGGCCCAAATTGTAAAATGGTCTTATCTATTGGCGATTTCGTTCCAATTCACATTCCAAGTAATATTCGGCATGCTAATTACATTGCCGGTTGCCAAATTGCATTATCTCTTATAGTTTCCGAGATATGGACTATCGATAATTTACACCTTAGGCTCTGCTTCTAACTTGGGCCCAAATTGTAAAATGGTCTTATCTATTGGCGATTTTGTTCCAATTCACATTCCAAGTAATATTCGGCATGCTAATTACATTGCCGGTTACCAAATTGCATTATCTCTTATAGTTTCCGAGATATGGACTATCGATAATTTACACCTTAGGCTCTGCTTCTAACTTGGGCCCAAATTGTAAAATGGTCTTATCTATTGGCGATTTCGTTCCAATTCACACTCCAAGTAATATTCGGCATGCTAATTACATTGCCTGTTGCGAAATTGCATTATCTCTTATAGTTTCCGAGATATGGACTATCGATAATTTACACCTTAGGCTCTGCTTCTAACTTGGGCCCAAATTGTAAAATGGTCTTATCTATTGGCGATTTCGTTCCAATTCACACTCCAAGTAATATTCGGCATGCTAATTACATTGCCTGTTGCGAAATTGCATTATCTCTTATAGTTTCCGAGATATAGACTATCGATAATTTACACCTTAGGCTCTGCTTCTAACTTGGGCCCAAATTGTAAAATGGTCTTATCTATTGGCGATTTCGTTCCAATTCACATTCCAAGTAATATTCGGCATGCTAATTACATTGCCGGCTGCCAAATTGCATTATCTCTTATAGTTTCCGAGATATGGACTATCGATAATTTACACCTTAGGCTCTGCTTCTAACTTGGGCCCAAATTGTAAAATGGCCTTATCTATTGGCGATTTCGTCCCAATTCACATTCCAAGTAATATTCGCCATGCTAATTACATTGCCGGTTGCGAAATTGCATTATCTCTTATAGTTTCAGAGATATGGACAATCGATAATTTACACCTTAGGCTCTGCTTCTAACTTGGGCCCAAATTGTAAAATGGTCTTATCTATTGGCAATTTCGTTCCAATTCACATTCCAAGTAATATTCGGCATGCTAATTACATTGCCGGTTGCCAAATTGCATTATCTCTTATAGTTTCCGAGATATAGACTATCGATAATTTACACCTTAGGCTCTGCTTCTAACTTGGGCCCAAATTGTAAAATGGTCTTATCTATTGGCGATTTCGTTCCAATTCACATTCCAAGTAATATTCGGCATGCTAATTACATTGCCGGTTGCCAAATTGCATTAACTCTTATAGTTTCCGAGATATGGACTATCGATAATTTACACCTTAGGCTCTGCTTCTAACTTGGGCCCAAATTGTAAAATGGTCTTATCTATTGGCGATTTCGTCCCAATTCACATTCCAAGTGATATTCGGCATGCTAATTACATTGCCGGTTGCCAAATTGCATTATCTCTTATAGTTTCCGAGATATGGACTATCGATAATTTACACCTTAGGCTCTGCTTCTAACTTGGGCCCAAATTGTAAAATGGTCTTATCTATTGGCGATTTCGTTCCAATTCACATTCCAAGTAATATTCGGCATGCTAATAACATTGCCGGTTGCCAAATTGCATTATCTCTTATAGTTTCCGAAATATGGACTATCGATAATTTACACCTTAGGCTCTGCTTCTAACTTGGGCCCAAATTGTAAAATGGTCTTATCTATTGGCGATTTCGTTCCAATTCACACTCCAAGTAATATTCGGCATGCTAATTACATTGCCGGTTGCCAAATTGCATTATCTCTTATAGTTTCCGAGATATGGACTATCAATAATTTACACCTTAGGCTCTGCTTCTAACTTGGGCCCAAATTGTGAAATGGTCTTATCTATTGGCGATTTCGTTCCAATTCACATTCCAAGTAATATTCGGCATGCTAATTACATTGCCGGTTGCCAAATTGCATTATCTCTTATAGTTTCCGAGATATGGACTATCGATAATTTACACCTTAGGCTCTGCTTCTAACTTGGGCCCAAATTGTATAATGGCCTTATCTATTGGCGATTTCGTCCCAATTCACATTCCAAGTAATATTCGGCATGCTAATTACATTGCCGGTTGCGACATTGCATTATCTCTTATAGTTTCAGAGATATGGACTATCGATAATTTACACCTTAGGCTCTGCTTCTAACTTGGGCCCAAATTGTAAAATGGCCTTATCTATTGGCAATTTCGTTCCAATTCACATTCCAAGTAATATTCGGCATGCTAATTACATTGCCGGTTGCCAAATTGCATTATCTCTTATAGTTTCCGAGATATGGACTATCGATAATTTACACCTTAGGCTCTGCTTCTAACTTGGGCCCAAATTGTAAAATGGTCTTATCTATTGGCGATTTCGTTCCAATTCACATTCCAAGTAATATTCGGCATGCTAATTACATTGCCGGTTGCCAAATTGCATTAACTCTTATAGTTTCCGAGATATGGACTATCGATAATTTACACCTT
The DNA here is from genome assembly GCF_030347505.1 of Rhynchophorus ferrugineus. Classification (NCBI taxonomy): domain Eukaryota; kingdom Metazoa; phylum Arthropoda; class Insecta; order Coleoptera; family Curculionidae; genus Rhynchophorus; species Rhynchophorus ferrugineus. The sequence goes on from NW_027472878.1 coordinate 172,744, forward strand.
AGGCTCTGCTTCTAACTTGGGCCCAAATTGTAAAATGGTCTTATCTATTGGCGATTTCGTTCCAATTCACATTCCAAGTAATATTCGGCATGCTAATTACATTGCCGGTTGCCAAATTGCATTATCTCTTATAGTTTCCGAGATATGGACTATCGATAATTTACACCATAGGCTCTGCTTCTAACTTGGGCCCAAATTGTAAATTGGTCTTATCTATTGGCGATTTCGTTCCAATTCACATTCCAAGTAATATTCGGCATGCTAATTACATTGCCGGTTGCCAAATTGCATTATCTCTTATAGTTTCCGAGATATGGACTATCGATAATTTACACCTTAGGCTCTGCTTCTAACTTGGGCCCAAATTGTAAAATGGTCTTATCTATTGGCGATTTCGCTCCAATTCACATTCCAAGTAATATTCGGCATGCTAATTACATTGCCGGTTGCCAAATTGCATTATCTCTTATAGTTTCTGAGATATGGACTATCGATAATTTACACCTTAGGCTCTGCTTCTAACTTGGGCCCAAATTGTAAAATGGTCTTATCTATTGGCGATTTCGTTCCAATTCACATTCCAAGTAATATTCGGCATGCTAATTACATTGCCGGTTGCCAAATTGAATTATCTCTTATAGTTTCCGAGATATGGACTATCGATAATTTACACCTTAGGCTCTGCTTCTAACTTGGGCCCAAATTGTAAAATGGTCTTACCTATTGGCGATTTCGTTCCAATTCACATTCCAAGTAATATTCGGCATGCTAATTACATTGCCGGTTGCCAAATTGCATTATCTCTTATAGTTTCCGAGATATGGACTATCGATAATTTACACCTTAGGCTCTGCTTCTAACTTGGGCCCAAATTGTAAAATTGTCTTATCTATTGGCTATTTCGTTCCAATTCACATTCCAAGTAATATTCGGCATGCTAATTACATTGATGGTTGCCAAATTGCATTATCTCTTATAGTTTCCGAGATATGGACTATCGATAATTTACACCTTAGGCTCTGCTTCTAACTTGGGCCCAAATTGTAAAATGGTCTTATCTATTGGCGATTTCGTTCCAATTCACACTCCAAGTAATATTCGGCATGCTAATTACATTGCCGGTTGCGAAATTGCATTATCTCTTATAGTTTCCGAGATATGGACTATCGATAATTTACACCTTAGGCTCTGCTTCTAACTTGGGCCCAAATTGTAAAATGGTCTTATCTATTGGCGATTTCGTTCCAATTCACATTCCAAGTAATATTCGGCATGCTAATTACATTGCCGGTTGCCAAATTGCATTATCTCTTATAGTTTCCGAGATATGGACTATCGATAATTTACACCTTAGGCTCTGCTTCTAACTTGGGCCCAAATTGTAAAATGGTCTTATCTATTGGCGATTTCGTTCCAATTCACATTCCAAGTAATATTCGGCATGCTAATTACATTGCCGGTTGCCAAATTGCATTATCTCTTATAGTTTCCGAGATATGGACTATCGATAATTTACACCTTAGGCTCTGCTTCTAACTTGGGCCCAAATTGTAAAATGGTCTTATCTATTGGCGATTTCGTTCCAATTCACATTCCGAGTAATATTCGGCATGCTAATTACATTGCTGGTTGCCAAATTGCATTAACTCTTATAGTTTCCGAGATATGGACTATCGATAATTTACACCATAGGCTCTGCTTCTAACTTGGGCCCAAATTGTAAAATGGTCTTATCTATTGGCGATTTCGTTCCAATTCACATTCCAAGTAATATTAGGCATGCTAATTACATTGCCGGTTGCCAAATTGCATTATCTCTTATAGTTTCCGAGATATTTACTATCGATAATTTACACCTTAGGCTCTGCTTCTAACTTGGGCCCAAATTGTAAAATGGTCTTATCTATTGGCGATTTCGTTCCAATTCACATTCCAAGTAATATTCGGCATGCTAATTACATTGCCGGTTGCCAAATTGAATTATCTCTTATAGTTTCCGAGATATGGACTATCGATAATTTACACCTTAGGCTCTGCTTCTAACTTGGGCCCAAATTGTAAAATGGTCTTACCTATTGGCGATTTCGTTCCAATTCACATTCCAAGTAATATTCGGCATGCTAATTACATTGCCGGTTGCCAAATTGCATTATCTCTTATAGTTTCCGAGATATGGACTATCGATAATTTACACCTTAGGCTCTGCTTCTAACTTGGGCCCAAATTGTAAAATGGTCTTATCTATTGGCGATTTCGTTCCAATTCACATTCCGAGTAATATTCGGCATGCTAATTACATTGCTGGTTGCCAAATTGCATTAACTCTTATAGTTTCCGAGATATGGACTATCGATAATTTACACCTTAGGCTCTGCTTCTAACTTGGGCCCAAATTGTAAAATGGTCTTATCTATTGGCGATTTCGTTCCAATTCACATTCCAAGTAATATTCGGCATGCTAATTACATTGCCGGTTGCCAAATTGCATTATCTCTTATAGTTTCCGAGATATGGACTATCGATAATTTACACCATAGGCTCTGCTTCTAACTTGGGCCCAAATTGTAAAATGGTCTTATCTATTGGCGATTTCGTTCCAATTCACATTCCAAGTAATATTCGGCATGCTAATTACATTGCCGGTTGCCAAATTGCATTATCTCTTATAGTTTCCGAGATATGGACTATCGATAATTTACACCTTAGGCTCTGCTTCTAACTTGGGCCCAAATTGTAAAATGGTCTTATCTATTGGCGATTTCGTTCCAATTCACATTCCAACTAATATTCGGCATGCTAATTATATTGCCGGTTGCCAAATTGCATTATCTCTTATAGTTTCCGAGATATGGACTATCGATAATTTACACCTTAGGCTCTGCTTCTAACTTGGGCCCAAATTGTAAAATGGTCTTATCTATTGGCGATTTCGTTCCAATTCACATTCCAAGTAATATTCGGCATGCTAATTACATTGCCGGTTGCCAAATTGAATTATCTCTTATAGTTTCCGAGATATGGACTATCGATAATTTACACCTTAGGCTCTGCTTCTAACTTGGGCCCAAATTGTAAAATGGTCTTACCTATTGGCGATTTCGTTCCAATTCACATTCCAAGTAATATTCGGCATGCTAATTACATTGCCGGTTGCCAAATTGCATTATCTCTTATAGTTTCCGAGATATGGACTATCGATAATTTACACCTTAGGCTCTGCTTCTAACTTGGGCCCAAATTGTAAAATGGTCTTATCTATTGGCTATTTCGTTCCAATTCACATTCCAAGTAATATTCGGCATGCTAATTACATTGCCGGTTGCCAAATTGTATTATCTCTTATAGTTTCCGAGATATGGACTATCGATAATTTACACCTTAGGCTCTGCTTCTAACTTGGGCCCAAATTGTAAAATGGTCTTATCTATTGGCGATTTCGTTCCAATTCACACTCCAAGTAATATTCGGCATGCTAATTACATTGCCGGTTGCGAAATTGCATTATCTCTTATAGTTTCCGAGATATGGACTATCGATAATTTACACCTTAGGCTCTGCTTCTAACTTGGGCCCAAATTGTAAAATGGTCTTATCTATTGGCGATTTCGTTCCAATTCACATTCCAAGTAATATTCGGCATGCTAATTACATTGCCGGTTACCAAATTGCATTATCTCTTATAGTTTCCGAGATATGGACTATCGATAATTTACACCTTAGGCTCTGCTTCTAACTTGGGCCCAAATTGTAAAATGGTCTTATCTATTGGCGATTTCGTTCCAATTCACATTTCAAGTAATATTCGGCATGCTAATTACATTGCCGGTTGCCAAATTGCATTATCTCTTATAGTTTCCGAGATATGGACTATCGATAATTTACACCTTAGGCTCTGCTTCTAACTTGGGCCCAAATTGTAAAATAGTCTTATCTATTGGCGATTTCGTTCCAATTCACATTCCAAGTAATATTCGGCATGCTAATTACATTGCCGGTTGCCAAATTGCATTATCTCTTATAGTTTCCGAGATATGGACTATCGATAATTTACACTTTAGGCTCTGCTTCTAACTTGGGCCCAAATTGTAAAATGGTCTTATCTATTGGCGATTTCGTTCCAATTCACACTACAAGTAATATTCGGCATGCTAATTACATTGCCGGTTGCGAAATTGCATTATCTCTTATAGTTTCCGAGATATGGAATATCGATAATTTACACCTTAGGCTCTGCTTCTAACTTGGGCCCAAATTGTAAAATGGTCTTATCTATTGGCGATTTCGTTCCAATTCACATTCCAAGTAATATTCGGCATGCTAATTACATTGCCGGTAGCCAAATTGCATTATCTCTTATAGTTTCCGAGATATGGACTATCGATAATTTACACCTTAGGCTCTGCTTCTAACTTGGGCCCAAATTGTAAAATGGTCTTACCTATTGGCGATTCCGTTCCAATTCACATTCCAAGTAATATTCGGCATGCTAATTACATTGCCGGTTGCCAAATTGCATTATCTCTTATAGTTTCCGAGATATGGACTATCGATAATTTACACCTTAGGCTCTGCTTCTAACTTGGGCCCAAATTGTAAAATGGTCTTATCTATTGGCGATATCGTTCCAATTCATATTCCAAGTAATATTCGGCATGCTAATTACATTGCCGGTTGCCAAATTGCATTATCTCTTATAGTTTCCGAGATATGGACTATCGATAATTTACACCTTAGGCTCTGCTTCTAACTTGGGCCCAAATTGTAAAATGGTCTTATCTATTGGCGATTTCGTCCCAATTCACATTCCAAGTGATATTCGGCATGCTAATTACATTGCCGGTTGCGAAATTGCATTATCTCTTATAGTTTCCGAGATATGGACTATCGATAATTTACACCTTAGGCTCTGCTTCTAAGTTGCTCCCAAATTGTAAAATGGTCTTATCTATTGGCGATTTCGTTCCAATTCACATTCCAAGTAATATTCGGCATGCTAATTACATTGCCGGTTGCCAAATTGCATTACCTCTTATAGTTTCCGAGATATGGACTATCGATAATTTACACCTTAGGCTCTGCTTCTAACTTGGGCCCAAATTGTAAAATGGTCTTATCTATTGGCGATTTCGTTCCAATTCACATTCCAAGTAATATTCGGCATGCTAATTACATTGCCGGTTGCCAAATTGCATTATCTCTTATAGTTTCCGAGATATGGACTATCGATAATTTACACCTTAGGCTCTGCTTCTAACTTGGGCCCAAATTGTAAAATGGTCTTATCTATTGGCGATTTCGTTCCAATTCACATTCCAACTAATATTCGGCATGCTAATTACATTGCCGGTTGCCAAATTGCATTATCTCTTTTAGTTTCCGAGATATGGACTATCGATAATTTACACCTTAGGCTCTGCTTCTAACTTGGGCCCAAATTGTAAAATGGTCTTATCTATTGGCGATTTCGTTCCAATTCACATTCCAAGTAATATTCGGCATGCTAATTACATTGCCGGTTGCCAAATTGAATTATCTCTTATAGTTTCCGAGATATGGACTATCGATAATTTACACCTTAGGCTCTGCTTCTAACTTGGGCCCAAATTGTAAAATGGTCTTACCTATTGGCGATTTCGTTCCAATTCACATTCCAAGTAATATTCGGCATGCTAATTACATTGCCGGTTGCCAAATTGCATTATCTCTTATAGTTTCCGAGATATGGACTATCGATAATTTACACCTTAGGCTCTGCTTCTAACTTGGGCCCAAATTGTAAAATGGTCTTATCTATTGGCTATTTCGTTCCAATTCACATTCCAAGTAATATTCGGCATGCTAATTACATTGCCGGTTGCCAAATTGTATTATCTCTTATAGTTTCCGAGATATGGACTATCGATAATTTACACCTTAGGCTCTGCTTCTAACTTGGGCCCAAATTGTAAAATGGTCTTATCTATTGCCGATTTCGTTCCAATTCACACTCCAAGTAATATTCGGCATGCTAATTACATTGCCGGTTGCGAAATTGCATTATCTCTTATAGTTTCCGAGATATGGACTATCGATAATTTACACCTTAGGCTCTGCTTCTAACTTGGGCCCAAATTGTAAAATGGTCTTATCTATTGGCGATTTCGTTCCAATTCACATTCCAAGTAATATTCGGCATGCTAATTACATTGCCGGTTGCCAAATTGCATTATCTCTTATAGTTTTCGAGATATGGACTATCGATAATTTACACCTTAGGCTCTGCTTCTAACTTGGGCCCAAATTGTAAAATGGTCTTATCTATTGGCGATTTCGTTCCAATTCACATTCCAAGTAATATTCGGCATGCTAATTACATTGCCAGTTGCCAAATTGCATTATCTCTTATAGTTTCCGAGATATGGACTATCGATAATTTACACCTTAGGCTCTGCTTCTAACTTGGGCCCAAATTGTAAAATGGTCTTATCTATTGGCGATTTCGTTCCAATTCACATTCCAAGTAATATTCGGCATGCTAATTACATTGCCGGTTGCCAAATTGCATTATCTCTTATAGTTTCCGAGATATGGACTATCGATAATTTACACTTTAGGCTCTGCTTCTAACTTGGGCCCAAATTGTAAAATGGTCTTATCTATTGGCGATTTCGTTCCAATTCACACTACAAGTAATATTCGGCATGCTAATTACATTGCCGGTTGCGAAATTGTATTATCTCTTATAGTTTCCGAGATATGGACTATCGATAATTTACACCTTAGGCTCTGCTTCTAACTTGGGCCCAAATTGTAAAATGGTCTTACCTATTGGCGATTTCGTTCCAATTCACATTCCAAGTAATATTCGGCATGCTAATTACATTGCCGGTTGCCAAATTGCATTATCTCTTATAGTTTCCGAGATATGGACTATCGATAATTTACACCTTAGGCTCTGCTTCTAACTTGGGCCCAAATTGTAAAATGGTCTTATCTATTGGCTATTTCGTTCCAATTCACATTCCAAGTAATATTCGGCATGCTAATTACATTGCCGGTTGCCAAATTGCATTATCTCTTATAGTTTCCGAGATATGGACTATCGATAATTTACACCTTAGGCTCTGCTTCTAACTTGGGCCCAAATTGTAAAATGGTCTTATCCATTGGCGATTTCGTTCCAATTCACACTCCAAGTAATATTCGGCATGCTAATTACATTGCCGGTTGCGAAATTGCATTATCTCTTATAGTTTCCGAGATATGGACTATCGATAATTTACACCTTAGGCTCTGTTTCTAACTTGGGCCCAAATTGTAAAATGGTCTTATCTATTGGCGATTTCGTTCCAATTCACATTCCAAGTAATATTCGGCATGCTAATTACATTGCCGGTTGCCAAATTGCATTATCTCTTATAGTTTCCGAGATATGGACTATCGATAATTTACACCTTAGGCTCTGCTTCTAACTTGGGCCCAAATTGTAAAATGGTCTTATCTATTGGCGATTTCGTTCCAATTCACATTCCAAGTAATATTCGGCATGCTAATTACATTGCCGGTTGCCAAATTGCATTATCTCTTATAGTTTCCGAGATATGGACTATCGATAATTTACACCTTAGGCTCTGCTTCTAACTTGGGCCCAAATTGTAAAATGGTCTTATCTATTGGCGATTTCGTTCCAATTCACATTCCGAGTAATATTCGGCATGCTAATTACATTGCTGGTTGCCAAATTGCATTAACTCTTATAGTTTCCGAGATATGGACTATCGATAATTTACACCATAGGCTCTGCTTCTAACTTGGGCCCAAATTGTAAAATGGTCTTATCTATTGGCGATTTCGTTCCAATTCACATTCCAAGTAATATTCGGCATGCTAATTACATTGCCGGTTGCCAAATTGCATTATCTCTTATAGTTTCCGAGATATGGACTATCGATAATTTACACCTTAGGCTCTGCTTCTAACTTGGGCCCAAATTGTAAAATGGTCTTATCTATTGGCGATTTCGTTCCAATTCACATTCCAACTAATATTCGGCATGCTAATTATATTGCCGGTTGCCAAATTGCATTATCTCTTATAGTTTCCGAGATATGGACTATCGATAATTTACACCTTAGGCTCTGCTTCTAACTTGGGCCCAAATTGTAAAATGGTCTTATCTATTGGCGATTTCGTTCCAATTTCACATTCCAAGTAATATTCGGCATGCTAATTACATTGCTGGTTGCCAAATTGAATTATCTCTTATAGTTTCCGAGATATGGACTATCGATAATTTACACCTTAGGCTCTGCTTCTAACTTGGGCCCAAATTGTAAAATGGTCTTACCTATTGGCGATTTCGTTCCAATTCACATTCCAAGTAATATTCGGCATGCTAATTACATTGCCGGTTGCCAAATTGCATTATCTCTTATAGTTTCCGAGATATGGACTATCGATAATTTACACCTTAGGCTCTGCTTCTAACTTGGGCCCAAATTGTAAAATGGTCTTATCTATTGGCTATTTCGTTCCAATTCACATTCCAAGTAATATTCGGCATGCTAATTACATTGCCGGTTGCCAAATTGTATTATCTCTTATAGTTTCCGAGATATGGACTATCGATAATTTACACCTTAGGCTCTGCTTCTAACTTGGGCCCAAATTGTAAAATGGTCTTATCTATTGGCGATTTCGTTCCAATTCACACTCCAAGTAATATTCGGCATGCTAATTACATTGCCGGTTGCGAAATTGCATTATCTCTTATAGTTTCCGAGATATGGACTATCGATAATTTACACCTTAGGCTCTGCTTCTAACTTGGGCCCAAATTGTAAAATGGTCTTATCTATTGGCGATTTCGTTCCAATTCACATTCCAAGTAATATTCGGCATGCTAATTACATTGCCGGTTGCCAAATTGCATTATCTCTTATAGTTTCCGAGATATGGACTATCGATAATTTACACCTTAGGCTCTGCTTCTAACTTGGGCCCAAATTGTAAAATGGTCTTATCTATTGGCGATTTCGTTCCAATTCACATTCCAAGTAATATTCGGCATGCTAATTACATTGCCGGTTGCCAAATTGCATTATCTCTTATAGTTTCCGAGATATGGACTATCGATAATTTACACCTTAGGCTCTGCTTCTAACTTGGGCCCAAATTGTAAAATGGTCTTATCTATTGGCGATTTCGTTCCAATTCACATTCCAAGTAATATTCGGCATGCTAATTACATTGCCGGTTGCCAAATTGCATTATCTCTTATAGTTTCCGAGATATGGACTATCGATAATTTACACCTTAGGCTCTGCTTCTAACTTGGGCCCAAATTGTAAAATGGTCTTATCTATTGGCGATTTCGTTCCAATTCATATTCCAAGTAATATTCGGCATGCTAATTACATTGCCGGTTGCCAAATTGCATTATCTCTTATAGTTTCCGAGATATGGACTATCGATAATTTACACTTTAGGCTCTGCTTCTAACTTGGGCCCAAATTGTAAAATGGTCTTATCTATGGCGATTTTCGTTCCAATTCACACTACAAGTAATATTCGGCATGCTAATTACATTGCCGGTTGCGAAATTGCATTATCTTTTATAGTTTCCGAGATATGGACTATCGATAATTTACACCTTAGGCTCTGCTTCTAACTTGGGCCCAAATTGTAAAATGGTCTTATCTATTGGCGATTTCGTTCCAATTCACATTCCAAGTAATATTCGGCATGCTAATTACATTGCCGGTTGCCAAATTGCATTATCTCTTATAGTTTCCGAGATATGGACTATCGATAATTTACACCTTAGGCTCTGCTTCTAACTTGGGCCCAAATTGTAAAATGGTCTTACCTATTGGCGATTCCGTTCCAATTCACATTCCAAGTAATATTCGGCATGCTAATTACATTGCCGGTTGCCAAATTGCATTATCTCTTATAGTTTCCGAGATATGGACTATCGATAATTTACACCTTAGGCTCTGCTTCTAACTTGGGCCCAAATTGTAATATGGTCTTATCTATTGGCGATTTCGTCCCAATTCATATTCCAAGTAATATTCGGCATGCTAATTACATTGCCGGTTGCCAAATTGCATTATCTCTTATAGTTTCCGAGATATGGACTATCGATAATTTACACCTTAGGCTCTGCTTCTAACTTGGGCCCAAATTGTAAAATGGTCTTATCTATTGGCGATTTCGTCCCAATTCACATTCCAAGTGATATTCGACATGCTAATTACATTGCGGTTGCGAAATTGCATTATCTCTTATAGTTTCCGAGATATGGACTATCGATAATTTACACCTTAGGCTCTGCTTCTAAGATTGCTCCCAAATTGTAAAATGGTCTTATCTATTGGCGATTTCGTTCCAATTCACATTCCAAGTAATATTCGGCATGCTAATTACATTGCCGGTTGCCAAATTGCATTATCTCTTATAGTTTCCGAGATATGGACTATCGATAATTTACACCTTAGGCTCTGCTTCTAACTTGGGCCCAAATTGTAAAATGGTCTTATCTTTTGGCGATTTCGTTCCAATTCACACTCCAAGTAATATTCGGCATGCTAATTACATTGCCGGTTGCGAAATTGCATTATCTCTTATAGTTTCCGAGATATGGACTATCGATAATTTACACCTTAGGCTCTGCTTCTAACTTGGGCCCAAATTGTAAAATGGTAATATTCGGCATTCCAAGTAATATTCGGCATGCTAATTACATTGCGGTTGCCAAATTGCATTATCTCTTATAGTTTCCGAGATATGGACTATCGATAATTTACACCTTAGGCTCTGCTTCTAACTTGGGCCCAAATTGTAAAATGGTCTTATCTATTGGCGATTTCGTTCCAATTCATATTCCAAGTAATATTCGGCATGCTAATTACATTGCGGTTGCCAAATTGCATTATCTCTTATAGTTTCCGAGATATGGACTATCGATAATTTACACCTTAGGCTCTGCTTCTAACTTGGGCCCAAATTGTAAAATGGTCTTATCTATTGGCGATTTCGTCCCAATTCACATTCCAAGTGATATTCGGCATGCTAATTACATTGCCGGTTGCGAAATTGCATTATCTCTTATAGTTTCCGAGATATGGACTATCGATAATTTACACCTTAGGCTCTGCTTCTAAGTTGCTCCCAAATTGTAAAATGGTCTTATCTATTGGCGATTTCGTTCCAATTCACATTCCAAGTAATATTCGGCATGCTAATTACATTGCCGGTTGCCAAATTGCTAATTACATTGCCGATTATAGTTTCCGAGATATATGGACTATCGATAATTTACACCTTAGGCTCTGCTTCTAACTTGGGCCCAAATTGTAAAATGGTCTTATCTATTGGCGATTTCGTTCCAATTCATATTCCAAGTAATATTCGGCATGCTAATTACATTGCCGGTTGCCAAATTGCATTATCTCTTATAGTTTTCGAGATATGGACTATCGATAATTTACACCTTAGGCTCTGCTTCTAACTTGGGCCCAAATTGTAAAATGGTCTTATCTATTGGCGATTTCGTTCCAATTCACATTCTAAGTAATATTCGGCATGCTAATTACATTGCCGGTTGCCAAATTGCATTATCTCTTATAGTTTCCGAGATATGGACTATCGATAATTTACACCTTAGGCTCTGCTTCTAACTTGGGCCCAAATTGTAAAATGGTCTTATCTATTGGCGATTTCGTTCCAATTCACATTCCAAGTAATATTCGGCATGCTAATTACATTGCCGGTTGCCAAATTGCATTATCTCTTATAGTTTCCGAGATATGGACTATCGATAATTTACACTTTAGGCTCTGCTTCTAACTTGGGCCCAAATTGTAAAATGGTCTTATCTATTGGCGATTTCGTTCCAATTCACACTCCAAGTAATATTCGGCATGCTAATTACATTGCCGGTTGCGAAATTGCATTATCTCTTATAGTTTCCGAGATATGGACTATCGATAATTTACACCTTAGGCTCTGCTTCTAACTTGGGCCCAAATTGTAAAATGGTCTTATCTATTGGCGATTTCGTTCCAATTCACACTCCAAGTAATATTCGGCATGCTAATTACATTGCCGGTTGCGAAATTGCATTATCTCTTATAGTTTCCGAGATATGGACTATCGATAATTTACACCTTAGGCTCTGTTTCTAACTTGGGCCCAAATTGTAAAATGGTCTTATCTATTGGCGATTTCGTTCAATTCACATTCCAAGTAATATTCGGCATGCTAATTACATTGCCGGTTGCCAAATTGCATTATCTCTTATAGTTTCCGAGATATGGACTATCGATAATTTACACCTTAGGCTCTGCTTCTAACTTGGGCCCAAATTGTAAATGGTCTTATCTATTGGCTATTTCGTTCCAATTCACATTCCAAGTAATATTCGGCATGCTAATTACATTGCCGGTTGCCAAATTGCATTATCTCTTATAGTTTCCGAGATATGACTATCGATAATTTACACCTTAGGCTCTGCTTCTAACTTGGGCCCAAATTGTAAAATGGTCTTATCTATTGGCGATTTCGTTCCAATTCACACTCCAAGTAATATTCGGCATGCTAATTACATTGCCGGTTGCGAAATTGCATTATCTCTTATAGTTTCCGAGATATGGACTATCGATAATTTACACCTTAGGCTCTGTTTCTAACTTGGGCCCAAATTGTAAAATGGTCTTATCTATTGGCGATTTCGTTCCAATTCACATTCCAAGTAATATTCGGCATGCTAATTACATTGCCGGTTGCCAAATTGCATTATCTCTTATAGTTTCCGAGATATGGACTATCGATAATTTACACCTTAGGCTCTGCTTCTAACTTGGGCCCCAAATTGTAAAATGGTCTTATCTATTGGCGATTTCGTTCCAATTCACATTCCAAGTAATATTCGGCATGCTAATTACATTGCCGGTTGCCAAATTGCATTATCTCTTATAGTTTCCGAGATATGGACTATCGATAATTTACACCTTAGGCTCTGCTTTCTAACTTGGGCCCAAATTGTAAAATGGTCTTATCTATTGGCGATTTCGTTCCAATTCACATTCCGAGTAATATTCGGCATGCTAATTACATTGCTGGTTGCCAAATTGCATTAACTCTTATAGTTTCCGAGATATGGACTATCGATAATTTACACCATAGGCTCTGCTTCTAACTTGGGCCCAAATTGTAAAATGGTCTTATCTATTGGCGATTTCGTTCCAATTCACATTCCAAGTAATATTCGGCATGCTAATTACATTGCCGGTTGCCAAATTGCATTATCTCTTATAGTTTCCGAGATATGGACTATCGATAATTTACACCTTAGGCTCTGCTTCTACTTGGCCCAAATTGTAAAATGGTCTTATCTATTGGCGATTTCGTTCCAATTCACATTCCAACTAATATTCGGCATGCTAATTATATTGCCGGTTGCCAAATTGCATTATCTCTTATAGTTTCCGAGATATGGACTATCGATAATTTACACCTTAGGCTCTGCTTCTAACTTGGGCCCAAATTGTAAAATGGTCTTATCTATTGGCGATTTCGTTCCAATTCACATTCCAAGTAATATTCGGCATGCTAATTACATTGCTGGTTGCCAAATTGAATTATCTCTTATAGTTTCCGAGATATGGACTATCGATAATTTACACCTTAGGCTCTGCTTCTAACTTGGGCCCAAATTGTAAAATGGTCTTACCTATTGGCGATTTCGTTCCAATTCACATTCCAAGTAATATTCGGCATGCTAATTACATTGCCGGTTGCCAAATTGCATTATCTCTTATAGTTTCCGAGATATGGACTATCGATAATTTACACCTTAGGCTCTGCTTCTAACTTGGGCCCAAATTGTAAAATGGTCTTATCTATTGGCTATTTCGTTCCAATTCACATTCCAAGTAATATTCGGCATGCTAATTACATTGCCGGTTGCCAAATTATATTATCTCTTATAGTTTCCGAGATATGGACTATCGATAATTTACACCTTAGGCTCTGCTTCTAACTTGGGCCCAAATTGTAAAATGGTCTTATCTATTGGCGATTTCGTTCCAATTCACACTCCAAGTAATATTCGGCATGCTAATTACATTGCCGGTTGCGAAATTGCATTATCTCTTATAGTTTCCGAGATATGGACTATCGATAATTTACACCTTAGGCTCTGCTTCTAACTTGGGCCCAAATTGTAAAATGGTCTTATCTATTGGCGATTTCGTTCCAATTCACATTCCAAGTAATATTCGGCATGCTAATTACATTGCCGGTTGCCAAATTGCATTATCTCTTATAGTTTCCGAGATATGGACTATCGATAATTTACACCTTAGGCTCTGCTTCTAACTTGGGCCCAAATTGTAAAATGGTCTTATCTATTGGCGATTTCGTTCCAATTCACATTCCAAGTAATATTCGGCATGCTAATTACATTGCCGGTTGCCAAATTGCATTATCTCTTATAGTTTCCGAGATATGGACTATCGATAATTTACACCTTAGGCTCTGCTTCTAACTGGGCCCAAATTGTAAAATGGTCTTATCTATTGGCGATTTCGTTCCAATTCACATTCCAAGTAATATTCGGCATGCTAATTACATTGCCGGTTGCCAAATTGCATTATCTCTTATAGTTTCCGAGATATGGACTATCGATAATTTACACCTTAGGCTCTGCTTCTAACTTGGGCCCAAATTGTAAAATGGTCTTATCTATTGGCGATTTCGTTCCAATTCTCATTCCAAGTAATATTCGGCATGCTAATTACATTGCCGGTTGCCAAATTGCATTATCTCTTATAGTTTCCGAGATATGGACTATCGATAATTTACACCTTAGGCTCTGCTTCTAACTTGGCCCAAATTGTAAAATGGTCTTATCTATTGGCGATTTCGTTCAATTCATATTCCAAGTAATATTCGGCATGCTAATTACATTGCCGGTTGCCAAATTGCATTATCTCTTATAGTTTCCCGAGATATGGACTATCGATAATTTACACTTTAGGCTCTGCTTCTAACTTGGGCCCAAATTGTAAAATGGTCTTATCTATTGGCGATTTCGTTCCAATTCACACTACAAGTAATATTCGGCATGCTAATTACATTGCCGGTTGCGAAATTGCATTATCTCTTATAGTTTCCGAGATATGGACTATCGATAATTTACACCTTAGGCTCTGCTTCTAACTTGGGCCCAAATTGTAAAATGGTCTTATCTATTGGCGATTTCGTTCCAATTCACATTCCAAGTAATATTCGCATGCTAATTACATTGCCGGTTGCCAAATTGCATTATCTCTTATAGTTTCCGAGATATGGACTATCGATAATTTACACCTTAGGCTCTGCTTCTAACTTGGGCCCAAATTGTAAAATGGTCTTACCTATTGGCGATTCCGTTCCAATTCACATTCCAAGTAATATTCGGCATGCTAATTACATTGCCGGTTGCCAAATTGCATTATCTCTTATAGTTTCCGAGATATGGACTATCGATAATTTACACCTTAGGCTCTGCTTCTACTTGGGCCCAAATTGTAAAATGGTCTTATCTATTGGCGATTTCGTCCAATTCATATTCCAAGTAATATTCGGCATGCTAATTACATTGCCGGTTGCCAAATTGCATTATCTCTTATAGTTTCCGAGATATGGACTATCGATAATTTACACCTTAGGCTCTGCTTCTAACTTGGGCCCAAATTGTAAAATGGTCTTATCTATTGGCGATTTCGTCCAATTCACATTCCAAGTGATATTCGGCATGCTAATTACATTGCCGGTTGCGAAATTGCATTATCTCTTATAGTTTCCGAGATATGGACTATCGATAATTTACACCTTAGGCTCTGCTTCTAAGTTGCTCCCAAATTGTAAAATGGTCTTATCTATTGGCGATTTCGTTCCAATTCACATTCCAAGTAATATTCGGCATGCTAATTACATTGCCGGTTGCCAAATTGCATTATCTCTTATAGTTTCCGAGATATGGACTATCGATAATTTACACCTTAGGCTCTGCTTCTAACTTGGGCCCAATTGTAAAATGGTCTTATCTATTGGCGATTTCGTTCCAATTCACACTCCAAGTAATATTCGGCATGCTAATTACATTGCCGGTTGCGAAATTGCATTATCTCTTATAGTTTCCGAGATATGGACTATCGATAATTTACACCTTAGGCTCTGCTTCTAACTTGGGCCCAAATTGTAAAATGGTAATGTTCGGCATTCCAAGTAATATTCGGCATGCTAATTACATTGCCGGTTGCCAAATTGCATTATCTCTTATAGTTTCCGAGATATGGACTATCGATAATTTACACCTTAGGCTCTGCTTCTAACTTGGGCCCAAATTGTAAAATGGTCTTATCTATTGGCGATTTCGTTCCAATTCATATTCCAAGTAATATTCGGCATGCTAATTACATTGCCGTTGCCAAATTGCATTATCTCTTATAGTTTCCGAGATATGGACTATCGATAATTTACACCTTAGGCTCTGCTTCTAACTTGGGCCCAAATTGTAAAATGGTCTTATCTATTGGCGATTTCGTCCCAATTCACATTCCAAGTGATATTCGGCATGCTAATTACATTGCCGGTTGCGAAATTGCATTATCTCTTATAGTTTCCGAGATATGGACTATCGATAATTTACACCTTAGGCTCTGCTTCTAAGTTGCTCCCAAATTGTAAAATGGTCTTATCTATTGGCGATTTCGTTCCAATTCACATTCCAGTAATATTCGGCATGCTAATTACATTGCCGGTTGCCAAATTGCTAATTACATTGCCGATTATAGTTTCCGAGATATATGGACTATCGATAATTTACACCTTAGGCTCTGCTTCTAACTTGGGCCCAAATTGTAAAATGGTCTTATCTATTGGCGATTTCGTTCCAATTCATATTCCAAGTAATATTCGGCATGCTAATTACATTGCCGGTTGCCAAATTGCATTATCTCTTATAGTTTTCGAGATATGGACTATCGTTAATTTACACCTTAGGCTCTGCTTCTAACTTGGGCCCAAATTGTAAAATGGTCTTATCTATTGGCGATTTCGTTCCAATTCACATTCTAAGTAATATTCGGCATGCTAATTACATTGCCGGTTGCCAAATTGCATTATCTCTTATAGTTTCCGAGATATGGACTATCGATAATTTAACACTTTAGGCTCTGCTTCTAACTTGGGCCCAAATTGTAAAATGGTCTTATCTATTGGCGATTTCGTTCCAATTCACATTCCAAGTAATATTCGGCATGCTAATTACATTGCCGGTTGCCAAATTGCATTATCTCTTATAGTTTCCGAGATATGGACTATCGATAATTTACACTTTAGGCTCTGCTTCTAACTTGGGCCCAAATTGTAAAATGGTCTTATCTATTGGCGATTTCGTTCCAATTCACACTACAAGTAATATTCGGCATGCTAATTACATTGCCGGTTGCGAAATTGTATTATCTCTTATAGTTTCCGAGATATGGACTATCGATAATTTACACCTTAGGCTCTGCTTCTAACTGGGCCCAAATTGTAAAATGGTCTTATCTATTGGCGATTTCGTTCCAATTCACATTCCAAGTAATATTCGGCATGCTAATTACATTGCCGGTTGCCAAATTGCATTATCTCTTATAGTTTCCGAGATATGGACTATCGATAATTTACACCTTAGGCTCTGCTTCTAACTTGGGCCCAAATTGTAAAATGGTCTTACCTATTGGCGATTCCGTTCCAATTCACATTCCAAGTAATATTCGGCATGCCAATTACATTGCCGGTTGCCAAATTGCATTATCTCTTATAGTTTCCGAGATATGGACTATCGATAATTTACACCTTAGGCTCTGCTTCTAACTTTGGGCCCAAATTGTAAAATGGTCTTATCTATTGGCGATTTCGTTCCAATTCACATTCCAAGTAATATTCGGCATGCTAATTACATTGCCGGTTGCCAAATTGCATTATCTCTTATAGTTTCCGAGATATGGACTATCGATAATTTACACCTTAGGCTCTGCTTCTAACTTGGGCCCAAATTGTAAAATGGTCTTATCTATTGGCGATTTCGTCCCAATTCACATTCCAAGTAATATTCGGCATGCTAATTACATTGCCGGTTGCCAAATTGCATTATCTCTTATAGTTTCCGAGATATGGACTATCGATAATTTACATCTTAGGCTCTGCTTCTAACTTGGGCCCAAATTGTAAAATGGTCTTATCTATTGGCGATTTCGTTCCAATTCACATTCCAAGTAATATTCGGCATGCTAATTACATTGCCGGTTGCCAAATTGCATTATCTCTTATAGTTTCCGAGATATGGACTATCGATAATTTACACTTTAGGCTCTGCTTCTAACTTGGGCCCAAATTGTAAAATGGTCTTATCTATTGGCGATTTCGTTCCAATTCACACTACAAGTAATATTCGGCATGCTAATTACATTGCCGGTTGCGAAATTGCATTATCTCTTATAGTTTCCGAGATATGGACTATCGATAATTTACACCTTAGGCTCTGCTTCTAACTTGGGCCCAAATTGTAAATGGTCTTATCTATTGGCGATTTCGTTCCAATTCACATTCCAAGTAATATTCGGCATGCTAATTACATGCCGGTTGCCAAATTGCATTATCTCTTATAGTTTCCGAGATATGGACTATCGATAATTTACACCTTAGGCTCTGCTTCTAACTTGGGCCCAAATTGTAAAATGGTCTTACCTATTGGCGATTCCGTTCCAATTCACATTCCAAGTAATATTCGGCATGCCAATTACATTGCCGGTTGCCAAATTGCATTATCTCTTATAGTTTCCGAGATATGGACTATCGATAATTTACACCTTAGGCTCTGCTTCTAACTTGGCCCAAATTGTAAAATGGTCTTATCTATTGGCGATTTTCGTTCCAATTCACATTCCAAGTAATATTCGGCATGCTAATTACATTGC